>NC_045756.1:615205-635007 GCF_008692095.1 Etheostoma spectabile
CCACACACTACGCACACAGACACATACACAGAGAGCACACACACAGGGCCCGTCACACAGCAGACAACACCCACGCACTGCACACGAGACACACACTACCACATACCGACACACCCCCGCACAGAGGGTGGCACACGCGACACCAACGACCACAGGCACGCATGCACACACACACACCACACAAAGCCAACAGGACAAAACGACACACATCACACAACCCACGGAACAAAGGATCACACCACAGCACACCACATACGCACAGGAGGACACACACACACACACTCACGACACACACTGGCAAGGGATGGTCATGACGCACCACACACACAATCACACCACACACACACAACCACGCTAACACAACTCCAAAAGACCACACACCACACTCATCACCACACACACAGAAAAAATCAGAACTCACACCGACAGACAAACAGACACACACACACACACACACATGCACACACCAATCTACACACACCATGACAAACAGACCACACACGATAGCCACAACACCCTCATCAAGACCATACCTACTCACACCGCACACATACCGAACACCCCACGACACCAAATACACACGACACACACAGCAACAAACACACCACAGACCAGCACACCGAGCCCTCATGCATTAACGGACAAAATACAACACACACGACGGACAACTACACACGACCGCAAACACAACCACACACACTGTTTCTTTATTCAAACAGCCGCTTTTATCTCTGGGGTTTCTTTAACGTCCAGATATGAGGGAAAAGAGTAGAGAAGTCACATAGGGGTTATACTAAAATGTGAGTTGGATTTTTGTCTTTGGTTCTTTTGTTTAGTGAACGTCTGACTACGCTAGAATAAATAAATACGATAAAAGCAGTAAACCATGGTACACCAATTCAGGAAACGCTTAATTTAATGTGTGGTTTCTTAATTACAATGTTTAAGTTCCGAAAAAGGACGAGATAGCACAAAAACCAAACTGGAAATGAGTCCCACCTGTAAATGTCTAGGTTTAAATGAGATGATATTCATCGGTTTGACTTTTGTAAATTAAAAACTATGAGATTGAGTTACCTTTGTATTAAAAAATGTGTGCACAGGTGAATACAGTCAAAGGTTTGAATGTTGAAATGCCATGAAAATTATATCACTGTGCGGTCCAATGTGCAAAACGATGGAAACATTTTAAGTAATAAGACATGATAGAAAGTCAACTTTTATAAGAAGTGGGTAAACGGTTGTTTTTTTTAATTATTTCACTAAAAGTGATGAGATTAGAAAGATTTTTTTTTCATGAATCATATGTGTGAGTTTGAAAGATGTCCCCTAATTGGCCCGAAAATAGGTCCGAATTATGTTTTTAAATCAACTTTGACATGATAATTTACGGGGTGTCTCACGTAGACTGTATAGAATAATATGAGTAATATTAATGTAATTCATTAATTAAATTAACTATTCATTAATAATTAAATTACTCTGGTGGTGTCTCAAGTTTAGAACTTAAAAGTCCTAGCAATGGAAATGCTCAAGGTCACTACTTAGTTTGACACCGAGGCTTTGTTTCATCACAGTCACCTCTATTGGTCTCTCTCGAAAAGTCGAAGGAAGGGAAAGGAGATCAATCGGATGTCAACGAAGTTCTTGTCTCGTCTTACAATTAGCGGGGGGGTAAGTGCGATCTTCTCTCTCGTCTTCTTTCTCTCTCTCCCTCTCTGCTCTCTCTCTCTCTCTTCTCCTCTGTCTCTCTCATCTCACTCGGGTCGTCTCCTCGGTCTGCTCCCGGCGTATCTGCGCTCGTACCTGGACTCATTCGTGACTCTGTCTCTCTCTCCCTCCTCTCCTCTCTCTCTCTGCTCTTCCTCTCTCTCTCCCTCTCTCTCCTCTGTCCTGTCTCTCTCTTTCTGCTGTCTCTCCTCCTTCCTCTCTTGTCTGA
Source organism: Etheostoma spectabile (assembly GCF_008692095.1). Classification (NCBI taxonomy): domain Eukaryota; kingdom Metazoa; phylum Chordata; class Actinopteri; order Perciformes; family Percidae; genus Etheostoma; species Etheostoma spectabile. The sequence continues at coordinate 617,145 of NC_045756.1, forward strand.
GCTCTCTGTCTGTCTCCCGGAAATCCCCCGATCCATCTTTCTCGCCTCTCCTCTCTCCCTCCTCTCCTCCCTCTCTCTTATCTCTTGCCTCTACTTCTCCTGGACTCCCTTCTCGTTCTTCTCCTCTCCTCCCTCCCTCCGTTCTCGTGCCTCGTCTCGTCACCCACATCCCCTGGTCTTCGTCGTGTCTCTGTCTGTCTGTCGCTCGTCTCTTCTCGTCCTCTCTCTCGGCTTCATGCTCTCTCCTCGGTCTCCCGGGCCCGGCATCTCTCCCGTCTGGTCTGTCTCTCGCTTCTGTCCGTCTCTCTCGGTTCTGTCTCTCTTCTTTCTGTCTCTCTCTCGTTTCTGTCTCTCTCGCTCTCTGCTTGTCTGTTCGTCTTTCTTTCTGTCGGTTCTTTCCTGGCTGTGTCTGTCTGTCTCTCTCTCTTTCTGTCTGTCTCGCTGTCTGTGCTCTCTTCTGTCTGTTCCTGTCTCTCCGTCTGTCTGTCTGTCTGTCTCTCCCTCTTTCTGTCTGTCTGGCTGTCTGTCTTCCTCTTTCTTTGGCGTGTCGTGGGGTCTGTTTGTATTTGTGTGTCCTGTCTGTCCTGTCTTTCTGTCTTTCTTTCTCTGTCTCGTCATCTCTCTGTCATCTCGTCTGTCCTCTCTCTCTATTCATGGCCTCTCTCTCTGTCTCTCTCTTTCTGTCTGTCTGTTCTGGCTGGTCTTTCTCTCGTCTTTCTGTCGTTCTGTCTGTTGTTTGTGTGTGTTCTGTCCGTGCCTGTCTTCTTTATGTCTCTGTCTCTCTCTGTTCTATCTCTCTGTCTCTCTCTCTGTCGTGTCTCTCTCGGTCTCTCTCGTCGTCTGTCTGTCTGTCTCTCTCTCTCTCTGCTGTCTGTCGGTCTCTCTCCTGCTCTGCTGTCCTCTCTGCTGGTCGTCTGGTCTCTCTCTCTCTCTCTCGTCTCTCTCTTTCATCGTCTGCTCTGTCTGTCTGTCTGTCTGGCTCTTCTCGTCTTCTGCTCTGTCTGTCTGTCTGTCTGTCTGTCCTGTCTGTGTCTCTGTCTCTCGGTCTGTTCTCTCTCTTCTCTCGTGCTCTCTTGTATGATGTGTCTGTCCTTGTCTCGTTGGCTGTCAGATGACCCGTGGCAGTTAACATTGGAGGCGTGTTCTCCCCGAGCGTACGGCATGGTGCGGTGGCGTAGCGCGGCGCCCAGAAGTCACCGTTAGACCTGCGTCCCGGCGAGCGGGTCACTGGCGTCAACGGGCAGCGGGCACTGCCGCGGAGCTCCTCGTACCAGCCAGTCCCCTGGTCTTCCTGGACGCGGCCCCGGCGACGACTGGACTCTGTTTTTCTACACCGCTGAACAGGGGTGCGGGGCCACAGGGGTCTGCGCTCACCGCCGCGCCACGCTGGTCGTTTGGTGTACTGAGGGAAACTGCCGCAATGGTGGGCGTGCCGCGTCGAGGCGCCTCGGACTAGGCCGTGTACGCACATGCGGTGGCCCGGCCGGGAAGGGCGCGTGCGTGCGTTTTCGCGGGGGTGGACGCGGGCAACCGGGTCGTCTTCCCGATCACCCGGATGCGAAGCACAGGGCTGGGCAGGGGTTGCGTTTGCGGCGCTCGGGGGACCAGCACCGGGGACGCTGGTGGTGGATCGGGGTGGTGGAGTCCGACGACCCGTGTTGGACCAGCACGCCCTGGCACCATGGCCGCTTCTCCCGCTCGCCATCACCGCGGACCTGAATCCGACGGGAGCCAGGGGAGCCCTGGGTAGGTCTTTACCCACTGGTACATAGGCGGTTGTTGTGTGACACTATGTAGGGGAGCAAGTGGGGGTGCTGGACTCGGGGCGGCCTACCACCCGCTCTGGGGCGTGGCCCAGACGACAAGGTGAGGGGGGGACACGGTCACATAGGAGGACACTGTCTTCCTGGAAAGGAACTAGAACACGCCCTTCAGAATTTTGACTTGAGGATGACCCCATACCTGAGCCTAGTAGGATGCCGTTGAGGACCCGCGGACCCCCCTCGAGGAACGAGTAGACCAATTGTGTCCGCTGAGGCATGATGGAGTTGGCTTGTAGTGGGTGCCACAGAGTGCCGAAGTGAGCTGTGGACTGATGAAACTGGGGTCTCAAACCAACGTTTAGTAAGGATTCATAGTTCAGGATATTTGGGGTTTATTAATGGGCTTATTTTGGGGTATTATTGGACACAGTATATGGACTCTAATAAACAAAAGGGCTTTTAATGTGTTTTTGTTAATGGATTTAAGGGATTTAATTGATTAAGTTGGATTTAAGTGGTCACCCTGCATTGTTCACTAACGGGAGTGAAGAATGGGAAGGCAACTAAGCGGTAAGAGCCTGTAAATTTTCAGGGTTGTTTTGGTGAATTTTACCCCTCAAACACACTTTATTCATGCATAAAACCCATAACGCCCCTACCTAATAATAATAATATAATAAAATAATAAACAATCCATTCCACCTTAAATCTGTGGAATACGTGGGAAAAATCCCTTTTTAATATCTAATTATCACCTAAACCTTAATAACACCTTCATTATCCTTAGAATTGATTTACAATATGTACAAAGTGAATATGTTAAATTAAGGCAAGTGTTAAAAGTTGTTGTACCGATACGGACGAGCCCTTAAATCATAGCAGATGATAAACTTATAATAATTGCAATGCATTGGTAGAAAAGGTGGATTTTTAAGGTAAAAATTGTGAGGAGATTTTTTCATTCATGTGGTCGAGTTAATTAACATGACTGCTTAAAGACAGAGATTTTAGAAGGAACGAAGTGTATTTAAGTGTTGTTTAATGTGTTATGGACGTTATATATGGGTTGAAGAGAGAGATATTAAAAAAAGATTTATTTTTTAATTAAATTATATTGAAATGAGCTTGTTGTCATTTGATTTATATCTTATATGTCGGATGTAGTCGGGGATAATAATATACTGGAGAATTTGTTTGTTTTTTGTGTCTTAATCTCGTCCCTAACCGAATAGTAAGCTCTCACCTGCTTGTGTGCATCCTCTGATTATCAAGGTTTTACTCTCACAAATGTCAGTATATCACCTCAGCACTACCTAGTACTTAAATGCTGAGAATGCCTGAGGAACTTGCTCAGAGGGTCCTGCCCGCAACGTCCGCTTTGGCAAGGAAAGGCTTAATTGACCTGTCCTAAATAATCTTTTATAAACTATTATTTAACATTAAGGAATCCAGCCTCGAGGTCTTTAATTTTCAATCGGAGTGAGGGTGCTGTCTGGTGTTGTGTTATTTCTTTTAATTACGCGCATGGAGTATACATTTAACATAATATGTATAATTTGTAAATGATTAGTAGGTATAGTATTGTAGTGATTATACAGATAAAATATAGTATATGATTTTCTGGTTATTGGACATCAGTATGATCAAAGGAAATAGAATATAAATTTAAAAAAGTGAACTATATGACTTTTTTGCTTCTGGGATTTACAAAAAGTAAACAACAATCTTCCGAGGAGCTAACTCCATATTTAAAGATGTTAACACGTTTCGGTTATCAGGCTTTACAAATACGTACTGTCCCTTAAGGGTCACGTGTGTCTGCGTCGTAGACCTGGTAACGTTTTGGTTTACTTCCGGGTTGTCGGAAGTCGAAAACAACGAGGGGCCGACCCCAAGCACGCCCCGACGGGCCGGCAACGGATATTAAGTCCGCTCGAGATGGCCGGGTCGGAGTCCTGATGACAGGATACCAGGTAAACAACGTCATACTTTTACATTCTATTTTACACGTTTTAATGCATAACTGGCTAAATTTTAAATGTTACGTTAGCATGAGTACCGTTAATGTTAGCTTCTGCGTTAGCCTCGCGTGGATACGTAACTATACCACTTTCACCGCTTATTCCGCGTTTAAGACGATGTATCAATATATTAGTTATACTCAGACTGGTTAGGTTTGGGCACGTTAGTGCTTTTATATGTGTTGTTCCCCTTTTTCTCAGCTTGAAGTAGTGGAGAAAAGTTCGTTGTAACAAGACATGCTCGGAAGGTATACACTAGTGCTGACAGGGACATATTTATCCTGAAATATATTTACCCTAAACTTCCTCAGGGGATTATACTGTATTATACAACTTTACAGGCGTTATCTTATTCAATTGTGCAATTTGCATCGTGATAGAAAAGCTTAATGTGCTTAATGGACCCAAACAATAACAATTTCACCAGTTTCTCTCACGTATGTCTCCTCATACCAGTGAAAAATGTCCAAAAATCAAACCAAGGATCCGCGTTTACATGTCGCTAGCGTCCACTTAATAACCGGACTTTGGGTCCGATGTTGTGAATAAATGTGGAATAAATCAGGGCTGTGAACTGATGGTGTGAACAAAGCCCTGAAAAAAGGACAGGGTGTGTGTGTGTGTTGTGTCGTCTGTCTGTGTGGTGTGGTGGTGTCTTGTGTGGGTTCTGGTGTGTGTGTTGTGGGGTGTGTGGTGCATCTTTACTCTGTGTGTGTGTGGTGTTGTCTGTCTGTCTTGTGGTGTGTGTGTTGGTGTGGTGTGTGTGCTCTTGTGGTGGTGTGCCTGTCTGTGGTGTGTGTGTGTGGGTGTGTGTGTTGGTCTGTGTCGCTATCTAGTGTTGGGTTGTATATGTCGTGGTGTGCTGTATCTGTGTGTGTGTGTGTCGTGATGGTGGGTCTGTGCTGTGTGGTGGGGTGGTGTCTATGGTGTGTGTTTGGTGTCTGTTCTGTGGTGGTGTGGTGTGTTGTGGTTGTACGTGTGTTGTCGTGTGTTGTGATGTGTGTGGTGTATGTCTTGTGTATATTGGTGTGTGGTGTGTCTGGTTGTACTGTCTGTTGTCTTCGTGTGTGGTGTGTGTGTGTGTGTGTTGTGGGTGTGTGGGGGGGTGGCTATGTGTGTGTGGGTGTGTGTGTCTGTCTGTGTGTTTGGTGTGTATGTGTGTGTGTGGGGGGGGGGGGCTGTTGTGTGATGTGTGTGGTTGTTTGTGTGTGTGTGTGGTTGTCTGTAGGTCTGTTGTTATGTGTGTGTGTGTGTGGTGTGTGTCGCTGTGTGTGGGTGTGTGTGTTGTTTGGTTGTGTGTTGTGTGTTGGTGTTGTGTGTGGTTTGGTTGTTTTGTTTGGTGTCTTTTGTGTGTTGTTGTGGTGTCTGTTCGTTGTCATAGGTGTGTGGTGGTGTCTGTCTGTGTGGTGTGTGTGTGTGGTCTGTCGTTGTGTGTGTGTCTGGTCTGTGTGTGTGTGGTGTGTGTGTGGCTGTAGTTTGTGTGTTGTGGTGTGGGGTCTGTCTGTCTGTCTGTCTATGTGTGTGTGTTTGTTGTGATCGTGGTGTGTGGGGTTGTGTGTTGTGTGTCTGTGCGGGTGTCTACCCTTCCACTGACCTGTTCACCCTTATGAGTCGCTACAGTCCTTGTTCTAAGGCGGTCTTGTACTTCAAAAGATAACCCAGCACCAAGATACAAAACATAACCCAAAGAAAACATCTAAAACCAAACAAGTACGTAGCTGATAAATTAATAGAATCAATTAAATATAAACAAAAATAATGAATGCATCCCAACATTAATACACTCTTAAAGTGATCAACTGATAAACCCTAATTAGTGAGGGACCTTTTGGACTCACTCTTTCCTCAGTTAACGGTTTGTTCCTTTCCCTTTTGTCAGAATGGGAGCAGCGTTTTACACTTTTGTTGAAAGAGCAAATTTGCCGACAAACACGCCCCCAGGTAAATTCTGGCTTAAAAACGACGTCCCCGCAAGACGCCTTGTGGGACGAGCACCACCGGCCTATAATCACGGTAGGGGTGGCACCTGTTCATTTCACCCAAACAAAAATCTTCTACATGATGTTTTAAGTCTTTGCTTTACGTTTTGGTTTGTCCCTTGTTTTCAAAACCCTTTGTGGCCAATTTTTCCAACACTTTTTTTGACGATCTAATACCTACGTAACACGAGCTTATAACTTAGTTTTACAGATATTCTTTGGAATTTTATAAAAGACGGTCAATAAACCTCTTTGGGAGGTAAATTATCTAATGTTTGAGTTAGAAAAGGCGAGAAATTAGAATGATGAGCAAATTAAAGGATGGATGTTGATGATAATCACCGACTGGATATGATCACTTTTACTCAATACTATGTCAACACCCACTTCACTTTGTTTTACAATGATATAAAAATGAATAAGACCCAAAATTAATAGAAAGTCGAGATTTGTACTTGGCAAAGAGACGTTGGAATCAATCAATGTTATTGGGATTAAAAGACAGTTGGGGACAACATGAGGAACAGGTGAGACAACATGAGGGAACATGAGGACAACAGGGACAACATGAGGGCACCATGAGGACAACTGAGGGCACCATGAGGACTACATAGTGGACAACATGAGGACTACATGAGGACAACATAGGAACGAGCAACATGAGGGCAACTTGAGGAACATTAGGCAAAGATAGGGCACACAGGACAAGATGAGGACAAGATGAGGACAAGATGAGGACAAGATGAGGGCAACATGAGGACAAGATGAGGACAACATGAGGGCAACTTGAGGACAAGATGAGGGTTAAGGTGTCTTTAACAATAGTTAACTTTTACTGATTCTGATGTCTTTTCCCTGTGATTAAATGCTATTTTGCTTACAGTGACACAAATACAAATATACAAATAGATTTGACACATTACCCAGCCCTGTGTTTATCTCTTTAACCTTAATCCGCCATGTCAAGCACTCAGAAATCCACCTGTGTGTCCACAGAAAACGGGAAACTCTTCATGTTTGGCAGCAACAACTGGGGCCAGCTCGGCCTGGGCTCCAAGCTGACGGTGAACAAGCCGACGTGTGTCAAAGGTCGGTCTTTAAACGCCTCTCTGTTCCCAAAGTTAACGCCATAACGAAGGGAGAGTAATGCTGTCGCTGCAGCTGCCTCTGAGGGGGAGACCCGTCTCAGGCCGGCACAGGAAACTGATTCATGCGTTTTTATGGCTGTGGAAACGTGTTCACGTAGAGATGTGCTGTAGGGGAAACCCGGAGATCTGTCACCATTGTAATCCCAATCTGGGGGGTTTATAATCTGGACTAATCTAGGCAAGGCAGCTTTATCTGTGGAGCACATTTCAGCAACAGGGCAATTCAAAGTGCTTCCACACACTACGCACACAGACACATACACAGAGAGCACACACACAGGGCCCGTCACACAGCAGACAACACCCACGCACTGCACACGAGACACACACTACCACATACCGACACACCCCCGCACAGAGGGTGGCACACGCGACACCAACGACCACAGGCACGCATGCACACACACACACCACACAAAGCCAACAGGACAAAACGACACACATCACACAACCCACGGAACAAAGGATCACACCACAGCACACCACATACGCACAGGAGGACACACACACACACACTCACGACACACACTGGCAAGGGATGGTCATGACGCACCACACACACAATCACACCACACACACACAACCACGCTAACACAACTCCAAAAGACCACACACCACACTCATCACCACACACACAGAAAAAATCAGAACTCACACCGACAGACAAACAGACACACACACACACACACACATGCACACACCAATCTACACACACCATGACAAACAGACCACACACGATAGCCACAACACCCTCATCAAGACCATACCTACTCACACCGCACACATACCGAACACCCCACGACACCAAATACACACGACACACACAGCAACAAACACACCACAGACCAGCACACCGAGCCCTCATGCATTAACGGACAAAATACAACACACACGACGGACAACTACACACGACCGCAAACACAACCACACACACTGTTTCTTTATTCAAACAGCCGCTTTTATCTCTGGGGTTTCTTTAACGTCCAGATATGAGGGAAAAGAGTAGAGAAGTCACATAGGGGTTATACTAAAATGTGAGTTGGATTTTTGTCTTTGGTTCTTTTGTTTAGTGAACGTCTGACTACGCTAGAATAAATAAATACGATAAAAGCAGTAAACCATGGTACACCAATTCAGGAAACGCTTAATTTAATGTGTGGTTTCTTAATTACAATGTTTAAGTTCCGAAAAAGGACGAGATAGCACAAAAACCAAACTGGAAATGAGTCCCACCTGTAAATGTCTAGGTTTAAATGAGATGATATTCATCGGTTTGACTTTTGTAAATTAAAAACTATGAGATTGAGTTACCTTTGTATTAAAAAATGTGTGCACAGGTGAATACAGTCAAAGGTTTGAATGTTGAAATGCCATGAAAATTATATCACTGTGCGGTCCAATGTGCAAAACGATGGAAACATTTTAAGTAATAAGACATGATAGAAAGTCAACTTTTATAAGAAGTGGGTAAACGGTTGTTTTTTTTAATTATTTCACTAAAAGTGATGAGATTAGAAAGATTTTTTTTTCATGAATCATATGTGTGAGTTTGAAAGATGTCCCCTAATTGGCCCGAAAATAGGTCCGAATTATGTTTTTAAATCAACTTTGACATGATAATTTACGGGGTGTCTCACGTAGACTGTATAGAATAATATGAGTAATATTAATGTAATTCATTAATTAAATTAACTATTCATTAATAATTAAATTACTCTGGTGGTGTCTCAAGTTTAGAACTTAAAAGTCCTAGCAATGGAAATGCTCAAGGTCACTACTTAGTTTGACACCGAGGCTTTGTTTCATCACAGTCACCTCTATTGGTCTCTCTCGAAAAGTCGAAGGAAGGGAAAGGAGATCAATCGGATGTCAACGAAGTTCTTGTCTCGTCTTACAATTAGCGGGGGGGTAAGTGCGATCTTCTCTCTCGTCTTCTTTCTCTCTCTCCCTCTCTGCTCTCTCTCTCTCTCTTCTCCTCTGTCTCTCTCATCTCACTCGGGTCGTCTCCTCGGTCTGCTCCCGGCGTATCTGCGCTCGTACCTGGACTCATTCGTGACTCTGTCTCTCTCTCCCTCCTCTCCTCTCTCTCTCTGCTCTTCCTCTCTCTCTCCCTCTCTCTCCTCTGTCCTGTCTCTCTCTTTCTGCTGTCTCTCCTCCTTCCTCTCTTGTCTGAGCTCTCTGTCTGTCTCCCGGAAATCCCCCGATCCATCTTTCTCGCCTCTCCTCTCTCCCTCCTCTCCTCCCTCTCTCTTATCTCTTGCCTCTACTTCTCCTGGACTCCCTTCTCGTTCTTCTCCTCTCCTCCCTCCCTCCGTTCTCGTGCCTCGTCTCGTCACCCACATCCCCTGGTCTTCGTCGTGTCTCTGTCTGTCTGTCGCTCGTCTCTTCTCGTCCTCTCTCTCGGCTTCATGCTCTCTCCTCGGTCTCCCGGGCCCGGCATCTCTCCCGTCTGGTCTGTCTCTCGCTTCTGTCCGTCTCTCTCGGTTCTGTCTCTCTTCTTTCTGTCTCTCTCTCGTTTCTGTCTCTCTCGCTCTCTGCTTGTCTGTTCGTCTTTCTTTCTGTCGGTTCTTTCCTGGCTGTGTCTGTCTGTCTCTCTCTCTTTCTGTCTGTCTCGCTGTCTGTGCTCTCTTCTGTCTGTTCCTGTCTCTCCGTCTGTCTGTCTGTCTGTCTCTCCCTCTTTCTGTCTGTCTGGCTGTCTGTCTTCCTCTTTCTTTGGCGTGTCGTGGGGTCTGTTTGTATTTGTGTGTCCTGTCTGTCCTGTCTTTCTGTCTTTCTTTCTCTGTCTCGTCATCTCTCTGTCATCTCGTCTGTCCTCTCTCTCTATTCATGGCCTCTCTCTCTGTCTCTCTCTTTCTGTCTGTCTGTTCTGGCTGGTCTTTCTCTCGTCTTTCTGTCGTTCTGTCTGTTTGTTTGTGTGTCGTTCTGTCCGTGCCTGTCTTCTTTCTGTCTCTGTCTCTCTCTCGTGTCTATTCTCTCTGTCTCCTCTCTGTCTGTCTCTCTCCTGTCTCTCTCGTCGTCTGTCTGTCTGTCTCTCTCTCTCTCTGCCTGTCTGTCGGTCTCTCTCTCTTGTCTGTTCTGCCTCTCTGTCTGGTCTGTCTCGGGTGCTCCTCTCTCTCTCTCTCTGTCTCTCTCTTTCATCGTCTGCTCTGTCCTGTCTGCTGTCTGGTCTTCTCCGCTCTTTCTCTCAAAATGTGCTGTCTGTCTGTCTGTCTGTCCTGTCTGTGCTGCTGTCCGTGGGTCTGTCTCTCTCTCTTGTCTACTCGTGGCTCTCTCTGTCTGATCTGTCTGGTTCCTCTGTCTGTTGGCTGTCAGATGACTCCGTGGCGTTCATTGGAGGCTGGGTGTTTCCCTCAGCTACGGCCATGGTTACGGTGCGTAGCGCGGGCGCCCGAAGTCCCTCGTTAGGAGCGCTGCGTCCCCGCGAGCGGGTCGCTGGGCGTCAACGGGCAGCGGACTGCCGCTGGGCTCCTCGTACCTCCAGTCCCCTGGCTTCCTGGACCCGGCCCCCGAGACCTGGACTCTGTTTTTCTACACCGCTGCAGGGCACGTGTGCCGGGGCCGCAGGGGTCGCGCTCACCTCGCCGCCTCACGCTGGGTGCCGTTTGGTGTCTGAGGGAACTGCCTGCAAAGGGGGCGCTGCCGGTCCGAGGGCCGTCGGCACCTCGATGAGCCGTGTACGCCATGCGTTGGCGCGGGGGGCCCGACCGTGCGTGCTGTTTTTCGCGGGTGGAGCGGGCTGTGAACCGGGTCGTCCCTTTCCCTGATCACCCGGAGCGAAAGCACTGAGGGCTGGGTGCAGGTGGTGCGTTGTTTGCGGGGTGCGCTGCGCGGGGGGACCGCACCGTGGGACGCTGGTGGTGGATCGGGTGGTGGGGTCGGAGTCCGCGACCCGTGTTGGCCGGGGAGCACGCCCTGGCACCACTGGCCGCTTCTCTCCGCTTCGCCTATCACCGCTTGACCTGAATCCGACGGGACGGGGAGGTCCCCTTGGGAACTTGTTTATAACCCACTGGTAAATTCGAGGGCGGTTGTTGGTGGTGTGACACATGTCAAAGGGGAGCAATGTGGGGGTGCTGGACTTTCGGGGCGCCTCACCCGCCTGGGGGTGCGTGGCCCAGGACACAGGTGAGGGCGGGGACCGGTCACATATGAGGACACCGTCTTCCTGGAAAGGAACCTAGAAACGCCCTTCAAATTTTGGTACTTTGAGGGCCCCATACCTGACCTAGTGGATAGCCTTGCAGGACCACGCGGTACCCCCCTCCGGGATACGATAAGACCAATTGTGGTGCCGAAACATGAGGCAGTAGTATAGGATTGGGGCTTGTTAGTGGGTAGGACACAGATGCCCGAAGTGATGGCTGTGGACTGATGAAAACTGGGGGTGCTCCAAACCAACGTGTTAAGTAAGGCTTCCATATTCAGGATTTTGGGGGTTTATGTAATGGGGCTTATTTTGGGGATTATTGGACACATATAATGGACTTTAATATAACATAAAGGGCTTGTTAATGTGTTTTTGTTAATGGATTTAATGGATTTAATTGATTTAATTGGATTTTAATGGTTCAACCCTGCATGTTCCAACGGGAGTGAAGCTTAAGGGAAGGTGCAAAGCCTGGTTAAGGTAGCCCTGTAAATTTTCAGGGTGTTTTGGTGAATTTTACCCCTCAAACACACTTAATTCAATGCACTAAAACCCATAACGCCCCTATAATAATAATAATATAATAAAATAATACATCCATTCCACCCCTTAAATCTTGGTAATACTGGGAAAAATCCCTTTTTTAATATCCTAATTCTCACCTAAACCTTAATAACACCTTCATTATCCTTGAATTGTTTATCAAATTTACAAAGTGTAATATGTAAATTAATGGCAATGTTAAAATTGTTGTACCGCTTACGGCGGAGCCCTTAAATCATGCAGAGGATAACTTATAATTATGTCAATGCATTGGTGAAAAGGTGGATTTTTAAGGTAAAATGTGAGGAGATTTTCATTCATGTGGTCGAGTTAATTAACATGACTGCTTAAATACAGATATTTTAGAAGGAACGAAAGTGTATTTAAGTGTTGTTTACTGTTTATGGACGTTGTATATGGGTCGAAGAGATATTAAAAAAAACTTATTTTTTCCAATTAAATTATATTGAAATGAGCTTTGTGTCATTTGATTTATATCTTAAATGTCCGGATGTAGTCGGGGATAAATAATTATACTGGAGAATTGTGTTTTTGTTTTTTTTGTGTCTTAATCTCGTCCCTAACCGAATATAATCTCACCGCTTGTGTGCATCCTCTGATTATCAAGGTTTACTCTGCACAAAATGTCAGTATATAACAAAACCTCAGCACTTACCTAGTACTTTAAATGCTGAGAATGCCGAGAACTTGCTCAGAGTGGTCCTGCCCGCAACGTCCGTTTGGCAATGAAATGTATTAATCTTGATCCGTTCCTAAATATCTTTTATAACTAATTATTTTAAACATTAAGGATCCAGCACCGAGTCTTCTAATTTTTCAATCGGAGCTGAGGTGTGCTGCTGTGTTAGGTGTTATTTCTTTTTAATTACGCGCAGGAGTAATACATTTAACATAATAGGAGTAGATTTGTAAAATGATTAGTAGGTATAGTATTGTAGTGATTATACAGATAAAATATAGTATATGATTGTTTATGGTTATTGGACATCAGTATCGCATCAAAGGAAATAGAATAGTAAAATTTAAAAATTGAACTATATGCTTTTTTGTGTGCTGGGGATTACAAAAAGTAAACAACAATCTTCAACGGAGGAGCTAACTCCATATTTAAAATTTAACACTTTTTCGGTATTCAGGCTTTACAAATCACGTACTGTCCCTTTAAGGTCACGTGTGTCTGCGGTCGTAGAACCTGGTAACGTTTTGGTTTACTTCCGTGTTGTCGGAGGTCGAGAAACCCGATGGGGCAACGACCCCAAGCACGCCCCGACGGGCCGAGCAATCGGATTAAAGTCCCTTCAGAGATGGCCGGTCGGATCCGTGACCAGATACCAGGTAAACAACGTCATACTTTTACATTCTCATTTTACACGTTTTAAATGCTATAACTGGCTAAATTATTAAAATGTTACGTTAGCATGCTACCGTTAATGTTTAGCTTCTGCGTTTAGCACCTCGCGTGGCTACGTAACTATACTCCACTTTCCACCGCTATTGCCGCTTTTTTCAAGACGATGTATCATAATAGTTATACTGCATGAACTTGGTTAGGTTTGGGGCACGTTTTAAGTGCTATTTATTGTTTTGGTTCCCCTTTTCTTCTCAGCTTGAAGTATGGACAAAGTTCGTTTTAAAACAAATGAGCATGCTCTGGAAGTATACACTACGCTGAACAGGACATATTTATCCCTGAAATATATTTACTCCTTAAACTTCCTCAGGGGATTATACTGTGATGTAAGTACAACTTTACAGAGGCGTTATCTTAGTTCAATTGCTGCTAATTTGCATCGTGAAAAAGCTTAATGTGCTTAATGGACCCAAACAATAACAATTTCACCATTTCTCTCACGTATTCTCCTCATACCATGAAAAATGCCAAAAATCAAACCAAGGTCCGCGTTTAATGTCGCTAGCGTCCATAATAACCGGACTTTGGGTCCGATTGTTGGTGGAATAAAATGGGAATAAATCGGCTGTGAACGATGGGGTGTGAACAAAGCCCTGAAAAATAGGAAAGGGTGTGTGTGTGTTTGTTCGTCCTGTCTGTGGGTGTGTGTTGGCTGTCTTGTGTGTCTGTGTTGGTTGTGTGGGTGTGTGGTGCATCTTTCTCTGTGTGTGGTGTGGTGTCCTGTCTGTCTGGTCGTTGTGGTGTGTGTGTTTGTGTGTGGGTGTGTGTGCTCTTGTGGTGGTGTGTGGCCTGTCTGGGTGTGTGTGTGTGTGTTTGTGTGTGTTGGTCTGTGGTGCTGTTTGTTGTCTGTCTTGTCGTCGGTGTTGCTGTTCCTGTGTGTGTGTGTGTCTGATGGGTGTGGTCTGTGTGTGTGGTTTGGGGTGGTGTCTATGGTGTGTGTTTGGTGTCTTTCCTGTGTGTGTGGTGTGTTGGTGTGTTGTAACGTGGTGTCGTGTGTCTGTGATGTGTGTGGTGTCTGTCTGTCTGTCTATGTGTGTGGTGTGTCTGGTCTGTCTGTCCTGTGTTTCGTCGTGTGGTGTGTGTGTGTGTGTGTCTGTTGCGTGTGTGGGGGTGGTGGCTATGTGTGTGTGTGTGTGTGTCCTGTCTGTGTGTTTGGTGTGTACTTGTGTGTGTGTGGGGGGGGGGTGGCTGTGTGTATGTGTGTTTGTTTGTGTGTGTGTGTGGTGTCTGGCGTCTGTCCTGTCCTATGTGTGTGTGGTTGGGTGTGTCCTGTGTGTGGGTGTGTGTGTTTTTGGTTTGTGTTGTGTGTTGGTGTTGTGTGTGTGTTTGTTGTTTGTGTTTTGGTGTCTTTTGTGTGTTTGTGTGTGGTGTCTGTCGTTGTCATAGTGTGTGGTGTGTCCTGCTGTGTGGTTTGTGTGTGTGTGTGTCTGTCTGTGTTGTGTTTCCTTCTGTGTGTGTTGTGTGATGTGTGTGGTGAGTTTGGGTTGTGTGTGTGTGGTGTCTGTCTGTCTGTCTGTCTATGTGTGTGTGTTTGTTGTGTCCTGTGTGTGTGTGTGGGTGTGTGTTGGTGTGTCGGGTGTCTACCCTTCCCACTACCTGTTCCCCTTATCAGTCGACACACCTTGTTTCTAAGGCTGGTCTTGTACTTCAAATAACCCCAGCACCAAGATACAAACATAACCAAAAGAAAAATACTAAAACCAAACAAACGTAGTAGCTGTAATAATAAATTCAATTAAATATACCAACAAAATAATGAATCGCTCCCAACAAATACACCTTAAAGTGAGTCAACTGATAACCCTAATTGTGGGCCTGTTGGACTCACTCTTTCATCATTAACGTTTGTTTCCTTTCTTCCTTTTTTGTCAGAATCGGAGCAGTTTTCACTTTTGGAAAGAGCAAATTTGCCGACCACGCCCCCAGGTAAATTCTGGCTTAAAACGCGTCCCCGCAAAGATCGCCTTGTGGGACTAGCACCACCGGCCTTAATCACGGACACCTGTTCATTTTCACCCAAATCAAAATCTTCTCATGATGTTTTAAGTCTTGCTTTACGTTTTGGTTTTGTCCCTTGTTTCAAAACCCTTTGTGGCGTTCAATTTTTCCAATCACTTTTTTTTGACGATCTAATACCCTACGTCACTAGCTTATTAACTTAGTTTTACAGATATGCTTTGGAATTTTGTCAATAACCCTTCTTTGGGAGGTAAATTATACCTATGTTTGAGTTAGAAAAGCGAAATTAGAATGATTGAGCAAATTAAAGGAATGGATGTTGATGATAATCACCGACTGGATTATTCACTTTTACTCAATACTCATTTCAACCCCACTTCACTTTGTTTTACAATGTATAAAATAGCAATTAAAGACCCAGAAATTAATAGAAGCTAGTAGATTTGCTACTTTGGCCAAAAGCGTTGACGAATCAATAGATATATTTTGCGAGAATTAAAAGATCATGCGCGGACTAACATGAGAGACAACATCGCAAGACAACTGAGGGCAACATGAGCAACATAGGGACAACATTAGAGGGAACAACATGAAGGGACAACATGCATGGACACTGAGGCAACATGCAGAGACTACAGAGGACAACATGAGGACTTACATTGAGGCCAAACATGAGGACACATGATGGCAACATGAGGGCAACTTGAGGAGTAGGCAAAGAGGTGCAAGACGAGGACCAACACTGCACTCGCGGAGTGACAAGATGAGGACAAGATGAGGATAATCAGGAAGAGCGAACAATGAGCACAGGAGCGCAAACATGCGAGGGAAACTGAGGGACAACAGATGAGGTTAAGGTAGTCTTTAACAATAGTAAACTTTTACTATTCTGATTTCTTTCCTGTGATTAAATGCCTTTTGCTTACAGTGCACACAATACAATCTACAAATAGATTGACACATCGTACCAGCCCCTGTGTTTATCTCTTAAACCTTACAATCCGCCCATGTCAAGCACTCAGAAAAATCCACCTGTGCCTCGGTCCCAGGAAAACGGAACTCTTCATGTTTGGCAAGCAACAACTGCGCGGCCACCAGCCACACAAATCGCCCTGGTCCTCCAAGTGCAACACCCACAGGTGACGAACATCCGACGTGTGTCAAAGAGTCGGTCTCTATGTAACGCCTCTCTGTTCCCAAGTTAAATAAGCGCCATAAAGAAGGCTGTAATAATGCTTGTCCGCTGGCAGCTTGCCTCTAGAGGCGGAGACCCGGACTCAGGCCGCGAACAGGAAACTGATCATGGCGTTTTTTTTATGGCGCGTGAAACGTGTTCACGCTAGAGAGTGTGTGTAGGGAAAACCGAGGATCTGTCACAGCATTGAATCAATCTGACCCGGGGATTATAATTTTTTTATCGGATAATCTAGGCAAGGGCAGGCTTTTATCGCTGGAAGCACTTGTCAGCACAGCGGCAAAACAGCAGTGCCCTTTGAACACAAATCACTTGAAACACGATAACACAAATGTAAACATTACAAAGTAAGTACGAATAAAAACTGGAAGTACCCTAGGACCCTCATACCCTAAACCCCCCCTGCCCTAACCCCTCTAACCTCTATACCGCTCTACCCTGGCGCTAATCCCCTAAACTTAACTCCTAACCCCTAAACCATGGGCCCTAAACCCCTCAAACTATACCCTAACCCCTAACCCTGGCCCTAACCCCTAAACCTCTAACCCCTAACCCTACGGCCCTAACCTCTAACCCCCTAACCTCTAACTGCTCTAACCCCCTAACGCTCTAACTCCAATAACCCCACTCTCTAACGTTTCTAACCTAACCTCCCTCAACCCTGGACCCTAACCCCTAACCCTCCTAACCCACTACGACTCGCTAACCCCACCCGCCATACACACCCTAACCTAACTACCCCTGGGCCTAACCCCCTCCTAACCCTAACCCCTAATCCCCTAACATGCTCCTAACCCTCTAAGCCCGCTTAACCCTGCCCGGCCACTAACCTCTAACCCTAACTCCCTAACCCGGGCCTAGACCACCTTCCTATTCCCTAACCCCTACCTCCGTAAACCCCTTAACGCTCCTAAACCCCGAAACCTGCCCTAAACCCCTAACCATCTAACACTAACCCCTAACCCCTGGCCACTAACCCCCTACCTCTGAACCCCTAAACTCATAACCTCTTACACCTATACCTAAACCCGCCCTAACCCTGGCCCTTAACCCTACTCTAACCCCCTAACTCCTAACCCCCGTAACCCTACCCCTAACCCCGGCCTAACCGACACGCTCTAACCCCTAACCCTGCGCCTAACCCCGAGCTAACCTCCTCGAACCTAACCCCTAACCGTACCCATACACGAACCCCAGAAATCTAGGCTCTCCTTTCAACCCCAACCCCTAAACCCGCGCATACTCTAACCCCACAACTCCCTACTCCCTGGGCTAACCTCTACCCCTAACCCTACCGGCTGCTAACCCTGACCGCCTAACACTGTCCTAACCCCTGCAACTCAACCCCGCTAACCCTAACCAGCCCTCGAACTCCTAACCTCTACCCTAACCCCTAACCTCGGGCCCTAACCCCCGGCTAACCTCTAACCCCTAACTCCAACCACTTAACACCTAACCCTCAACTAACCTGCACCCCCCACCTAAACCCTAACCTAACCCTCCTTAATCCCCTAACCCTGCCCATACCACCCCTCTCAACCCAACCCTACCTGCCTAACACAACCTACCACCTAACCCTAACCCGGCCACTAACCCCCTAGACCTCTAACCCTCTAACTTCCCCTAACCCCCTAACCTCTAACCCCTAACCCCTGCCCTAACCCCCTACCTCTAAC
>NC_045756.1:635032-643221 GCF_008692095.1 Etheostoma spectabile
GCTGGAAGCACATTGCAGCACAGCGGCAATAAAAGCCTGCCCCCTTTAGCACAAATCATTGAAAACACGATAAAACACAAATGTAAAACGATTACAACAGTAAGTGACAGAATAAAAACCTAATACCTCCTAAACCCCTCAACCCCTAAAGCCCCCCCGCCCTAACCCCCTAACCTCTAACCCTGTACCCTGACCCTAATCCCCTAAACTTAACTCCTACTACCCCTAAACCTCGGGCCCTAAACCCCTAAACCTAACCCTAACCCCTAACCCTGGCCCTAACCCCTAAACCTACTAACCCCCTAAACCCACTGGCCCTAACCTCTAACCCTCCCTAACCTCTAACTCCTAACCCCCTAACCTTAACTCCAATAACCACCCAGACTAAACTCTAACCCGCCTATCCCTAACCCCTAACCCGAACTCTGACCGCCCTAACCCTAACCTGGCCCATGACCACTAACCAACCCTGAACCCTAGCCCTCAACCCTGGCCGCTAACCTAACCCCTAACTCTACCGCTCCCCCAACCCTAACCCCTAATCCCTACAGCCTAACCCTGGCCGCTAACCCCTTAACCCCTAACCCTGGCCCACTAACCTCTACCCTAACTCCTAACCCGTGGCCTAACCCCTCCTATCCCTAACCCATAACCTCCGTAACCCCTACCTAAACCCCGTAAACCTAGCCCTAAACCCCTAACCATTCTAAAACCTAACCCCTAACCCCTGGCCACTAACCCCTAACCTCTGAACCCCTAAACTCTAAACCTCTAACACCTATACCTAACCCCGCCCTAACCCCCCTAACCTCTAACCCCTAACTCCTAACCACCCTAAACTCCTACCCTAACCCCTGTGCCTAACCCCAACCTCTAACCCCTAACCCTGCGACTAACCCCTACTAACCTCCTCAACCCCTAACCCCTAACTACTACCCTGTCACAACCCCTAATCTAGGCTACTTCCTATTCCTAACCCCTCCCGTAACCCCTAAACCCTGAACCCGCCATAGCTCTAACCCCACAACTGCCCTAAACCCCTTAGTAGGACCCCTAACCTCTAACCCTAACTCTAACCCTGCGCCTAAACCACCCTAACCTCTAACCCCAACCTAACCCCCTCCAACTCCTAACCCCCCTAACCCTAAGCCACTGACCCTCCAACCCCTAACCTCTCTAACCCTAACCCCTCTAACCTCTGACCCTTATACCCCCGGCCTAACCTCTAACCCCTAACTCCTAACCCGGAGACCTTAACACCTCTAACCCCCTCAAATCCCTAAACCCCCCCTAACCCCCTGCCCAACCTCTAACCCTAACTCCATAACCCCCTAACCCTAATCCCTAACCCCTACCCATACCAACCCTAACCTCTCAACCCCCACCCTAACCCTCCTAACTCTAACCCTACCGTAACTCTAACCCCTAACCCTGGCCCGTAACCTCCTACCTCTAACCCCAACCTTGCACCCTAACCCCTAACCTCGTAACCCCTACTCCCCCAACTAGCCGTCCCTGGAAATTATTAGTAGAACGTCGCCGTGAAGACTATGTTCACGAGTTGTGGTTTGTTTCAATAAAATGTTATATGTGCTGTATTGCTGTTAATATATAATAGTCATTTGTGTATTTTCAGTTTAAAGTCTGAGAAAGTTGCGTTTGTGGCCTGTGGGAGAAACCACACTCTCATCTCCACAGGTGAGAATCCCTCTCTGCAGAGTTTTTACACGGAGCACACGTTTGAATGATATAACCCCATGTTGTCCTCAAGTATTCCTCAGGTTCTTCATGTCGTCATCATGTTATAGTTCCTCATGTTGCCTCATTGCCCTCATGTTGCCCTCATGTTCCTCTGATGTTGTCTTCATAGTCGTCTCATGTTGTCCTCATGTTGTCTTCATGTTAGTACCCTAAAGTTGTGCCTCATGTCTCTGTTCTTAATGTCGTACCTCATGTTGGTCCTCATGTTGTCCTCATGTGTCCTCAAGTTGTCCTCATGTTGTCTTCCATGTCGTCTCATGTGTCTCTCATGTTGCCTCATGTCGTACCTCATGTTTGTCCTCATTGTCCCCAGGTTGCCCTCATGTTGTCCTCATGTTGTCCTCATGTGTACCCTCATGTGTCCTCAATGTGTCCTCATGTTGTCCCATGTTGGCCCTATGTTGACCCTCATGTTGTCTTCATGTGCCCTCATGTCGTCCTCATGTTACCCCTCATGTTGTCCTCCATGTTGTCTCATGTTGTCTTCATTGATTGTCCTCATGTTGTCGCTCATGTTTGTCCTCATGTTGTCTTCATGTTGCTCTCATGCTGTTTTTCTCGATATGCTTACCTCATGTTGTCCTCATGTTGTCCTCATGTTGCCCTCATGTTGCCCTTATGGTATGTCAGTTCTCAATGGACCCCCATTGGTTGGTCATCATCGTGATTACCTCATGCTCGTCCTCATGGTGTGTCCGTCTGTGTGCCCCCTCATGTTGTCTTAGTGTGCTCCATGTAGCCTCAATGTTTGCCCGCTACTCAGTCCTCATGTTGTCCCATGTCGTTGTTACCTAGCATGCTTGTCCTCATTGTTGCCTATGTTAACCTCATACGTAGCCAATAAAAGTCGTCCTCATGTCGCTCCTCTATGTCGCGCCCTCATGTTCGCCCGTCAGTTGCCATTCCACCTACATGTGCCCTCATGCTTGCCTTCATGCTGGCACCCATCATGTTGACCCTGCATTGTGCGTCTATGTTACCCCATGTTGTCCTCATGCGTGCTCCTAATGTTGCCCCTCATGTTGTCTTGCAGGTGCCCTCATGTTGGCTCCTCATGTTGCGCCTCATGTTGTCCTCAGTTTGTCCTCATGTCTGTTCTAATGTGTCCTCATAGTCGCCCTCATAGATTGTTCCCCTCATGTCCCCCTCATGTTGCCTCATGTTGCCCTCCATGTCACGCTAGTTGCGCTCATGGAGCCCTCGTGACCTCATGTTTGCCTCCTTTGCCCTCGATGTTTGCCTCATGTGTGCCTCATGCTAGCCCTCATGTTGTCTCAATGTGTCTCGGCATCATGTTACGCCTCATGTGTCTCGTCACTCATGTGTCTCAGTCGCCCTAATTCTCAATTTGTGCTTCTATGTTGCCCTCACGTTGCCCTCTGTTGCCCCCCCATGTTGTCTCATGTTGCCCTCAGTTGTCCTCGATGTTGTCTGAGGCTGTTAGTCTGCACGTTAATTTTGACTCCTCCTGTAGCACGCGGGCAGTGTGGGCGTCGGAGCGGTTGGGCAAACACGCGAAGAGCCCCAGCCTGGGCGCTCGGGGACCTGCAGAGAGATAGGCCGGACGGCGTTACCAGAACAGAATCGAGCTCTATCGATTTAGTCCACGCGGGAGCGAATCAAAAATGATCGCCCATGCGGGACTCAAAACACCTCCGCCGCGCTGCACAAGGTTCACGCCATGCACATTTAAAATAATATTCTTAAATCTTATTAGAATATTATCTGAATCAGCTTTATTTGGTGGCACATCATTTCGACCAGGGCCAATTACAAAGCTGACTTTACCCCAAAAACATGGATTAAAAAAGTAAAAGATTTGGAAGTATAAGAAATTAACATTAAAGATAATGAACAGCACATTTAAAGACAAGGCAAGATCAGAAAAGCAAATGAGTTTCAGCTTTTGCTTTATATGATTGATAGTTGTTGGAACAGTATTTAAATGTGCTAGTTCTAAACAAAATGTAAAACTGTCTCAACATGTGTTAGATTTTTTTCAGGTAATTTTTAATTACATTTTCACAGTAAATAATGTGATGTTTTGATTGAACAAGTTAGTGGCATTTTTGTTTTCTATTCAAATTAAATTTGGGTATTAATGTTTCTTATGTAAATGTTGCCGGTCTTAATTTCATCAGCACAACTTTGAGGATAAAATGTTCATGTGACACCACCCGGACAATATCAGGGTATAATTCACCAAATATAAATAAAATAGTCTAATTCTAGTAAAAATGATATTTGTCGGTACGACTTTAAGTCCTGGGTTAAAAACCCAAAGCACTGTGATGTTGTTATATAACAATCGTTAAAGTCATGACATTGCATCAAAAACAACACTGTGGTAGTGTGGCGTTAACGCTTTTAATGAATACATTTTGGGCTTATCTGCCTTTTGAATGTATTAAAAGCACTGTTATAATGTGAGTGAGAAGACAGACGCGGCGAGGGGCAGCGGGAGCAAGGGGGGGGAACGGCTGGAGGGAGGGAGGGTTTCTGGCCGAAGACATGCAGGAAAAATCACCACAGGTGGGAGTCGCCCCTTGACTCGGACATCCAGGCATAAAAACCTCTCAGCACACAGTGCCGACCCGCGCGCCCTTACCACTGGCCAACCTCAGGCCGCGCACACACAAACAACAACATTTGACAACATTGGGCAGATGTGCCTCCGTGGCTTTCGCCGAGGGCAGATTTCCCGCCTACAATTGTAGGCTGAAGCGGTTCAATCCCTGGCCCTGCAGATCCCATCGTGAAGTGTCCTTGGCCAAGGCATCGGAATGAGACGTATGTGGTTGAAGTATGATGAGAAACAGCGCCGCGTTCACCTTGTCCTGTGCACACGCGAATCGGCCGCGGTTGAGTATGTCGTTAAGCACTAGAAAGCCCATATATAAGTGTACCTTAGTCCATCACATTTAAAAAGCGCGAATGTAAAGGACGGTCTTTGTGGTCACATGAGCAGCGCGCAAGGAGAACTGTCATGTGCGCGACAACACGCGCAGGGTGCAGATCGGTTTGGAAGAGGATGAACACGCCCGACAACGCACAGGAAGTCATGAAGCTTGGGTTACTCCGACAATACAGATGGGTGTCCTGTGCGATACTAACACTCTTGCCCCTTAAGGTCACGGTGAGCCGTTATTTTTGCAGCTCCAGACGCCGACCCATCCATGACCAACACGCCTGATGTGTGTAGATCTTTACTGTGTGATTATAGGGCATGTAACACATTTTTCAACACACAAAAATACGAACTCGCATGTGAACACATCGCCGCTCCTTCATCAACACAAACTTCATTCAATCACCACCAGACAAAAACTACAATATCCAAGGACCCGTATTAACAAGATGCAATTTACAGCAGCCAGAGCTGAAGTAGAGTTGATGTTGGATTGTGTGTCCTTACTCTGTGCTGCTCCCAGTTGACGGCCAACGAATCGGTTTGTGATCATCTCTGTTGTCTGTCATTCTCTGTGGGCCATATCCTCTGACGCGAGCTCTGTTGCTGAAGTCCTCCTCTGTGCATGTCCCAGTGATCGCACCGCGCTTCTGACTTGTTTGTCGCTTCTCTGATGCTGTCCTGCTACTAAGCCCTGATGTCCTTCTCATGACGCGCAGCTCTGTTGCTACAGTGTCCTACTCTGGTGTCCCAGATGTGGCCGCCTCTCGTTGGTGTGTCCTTCTCATGCCTGGGATCCAGTTGATGGAGTCTCTGTTGTGTGTCCTCCTAGAGCGTGTGTCCCAGTTGACGCGCGCCCTGTTGTAGATGATCTCTCTGTGCCGGTCCCAGTTGAATGGGCCTCTGTTGTCGTGTCGCTCATGTGTGTCCAGTCGACGGCACGCCCTGTTGTGTGCCTCCTTCTCTGCGGGCCCCAGTTGATTGCGGAGCTCTGTTGTGTCGCCTCCTCTGTGAGATCCAGTTGACGAGCGCCCTCTGCTTGTGTTGCTCCTTCTCTGTCGCCCAGCCCAGCTTGATCGCGAGGCAATCTGTTGCCTGCTGTCCTCCCTACTGTGCTGTCCCAGTTGACGGCCAAGCACTCTGTATGTGGGTCATTACTCTGTACTGGGGCCCAGTGATGGCGCTCCTGTTCTTATTACCATTCAGTTTTTATGCTGTCACTTCTCTGAGGCCGCCACCTCTGTTCTGGGTCCGCTGTGTCGTCCCAGTTGATGGGCTCTGTTGTGTGTGATCCTCTGATGGGCAAGTTGACGCGCGCCCTGTTGATGTGCCCTCCTCTGTCTCTGTTCCGGCTACTCCAGTGATGCCGGCTATGTTGTGTGCTCCTCTCTGTGATGTCACAGTTGACGGTAGGGCACCATGATTAGATGTGCATCATTTTCTCTGTCTGATCCATGTGATGTCGGCTCTGTTGTGATGCATCATCTCTGTGTGCTCCCAGGTTGACTGGTGAACCCCTGCTTGTGTGTCCTTCTCTGCTAGCATACCAGGTGATGGCCGCTCTGTTAGTGAATGTCATTCCTGACGCCGCCGACTCTCGTTGTAGTGGAATCCAGCTGATCCTCGGTCGTCGATCCCAGTGACGGTGGACACTACTGTTGTGTGTCCTTCTATGTGCATGACCTACCAGTGACGGCGCTCTGTTGTGTGTCCTTCTCTGTATTCTGTGTACCAGTGCACCGGAGCTCCCTGTTGTGTGTCATCCTCTGGCTGCTGTCCAAGGATTGACGTCGCCCCTGTTGTGATGTCCTTCTATGTCTGTCCAGTGACGGCGCCCACTGTTGTGCTGTCCTTCTCCTGACCGGCAACGCTATGTTGTGTGATACCTTTATCTGTGTGATAAAGTTGCACCGGCACCCTAATGTTGACTGTGCTCTCCTTCTCATTGCTGTGCATACCACAGTTGCACCGGCCGGCCCTGTTGCCAGCTAGACTCCCTTCTCTGAATGTGTCCCAGTTGACGGCACCCTGTTGTGTGCTCCTTCACTCTGCTCGGTCCCAGTTGACGGCGCCTCCCTGTTGTAGTGTCCTTCTCTGTCTGTCCCAGTTGACGGCGCTCTCTATACACGATTTGGCGGGAGAGCGAGACAGCGGGAAGCTGAGCGCCCTGACCAGCCGACCAGTTGCCCCCCGCTCGGCAACGCAGTCCCGACAGCGCAACCGTGAAGGGCGTCCATAGAGACCCGCGTGAAACAGGGTGTGGCGTGCTGACGAGGGGCACACACGCGTGCGCCATCACAGGTAGGGCAATGTCTTAAAAGAACTACAAACATAGGATGTAAGCTATTACACGACTCTGCTAACTTAGTGACAAATATCATGTTCTCGTCACTTTGGGGCAGGTTTCTGTGAATTTTTAAATACGTCAAATTATATTATAACAGGGTTCAAGTTTATTAAAGGGTCTCATTGAAAGATTTCAACCAGCCTGAGACTGCCTCGAACTCTGATTGCGCCTAACAATTAGCCAATGAAGCAGCATGCGCTATCCGCAGTCCTTTCCCAGCTCATGAATATTAAGTGAGCCCGCAGGCAGCATAGACGTTCAGACTCGATCCGGCTGTTGCCTTGATTGTGATTTCTCTGCCTGATTTCTTTACCCGTGGCTAGAGCTGACAGAGGAGCGCAGCCGTTCATCTTCACACACACACACACACACACACACACACACACACACACACACACACAAACACAACACACACACAAATTTCACCACACACACACACACACACACCACACTACCATAGGACACCATGCCAAGAAAAATAATAATAATAATAAACAGGTGTAACCCCCACAAGAAGAAACAAAATGAATTATTTTAAGCACTTTGATACCTATTTCACATTCATCAGTTCTTATTTAAAAAGGAAAACGTCAGCTAAGTCTCAAAAGATGTGTTTACATGCCTAGTCTTGTGTGTAGTGTGTTACGTGACTTTATACTGGAATTAGATGTTTAGAAAGAGACTTGAAAAACACTACATCCCACCACCAACACACCTGATGTACTTTTTTTTTTCCCTAACCCCTAACCCTGGCCCTAACCTCTAACCTCTAACCTCTAACCCCTAACCCTGGCCCTAACCTCTAACCTCTAACCCCTAACCCTGGCCCTAACCCTCTAACCTCTAACCCCTAACTCCTAACCTTAGCCTGTCCCTAAAACTTATTAGTAGAAACGTTCCCGCTGAAGACTATGTCACGAAGTTGTGGTTTTGTTTCAATAAAATGTATATGTGCTGTATGCTTTAATAATAATGATTCATTTTGTGTATTTTCAGCTTTAAAGTCTGAGAAAGTTGCGTTTGTGGCCTGTGGGAGAAACCACACTCTCATCTCCACAGGTGAGAATCCCTCTCTGATGAGTTTTTAACACGGGAGACACGTTTGAATGATTAACCCTCATGTTGTCCTCAAGTTGTCCTCATGTTGTCTTCATGTCGTCCTCATGTTGTCCT
>NC_045756.1:643246-660187 GCF_008692095.1 Etheostoma spectabile
GTGTCACCATACAGAAGAGGGTCCGCAATCGTGTTTGTTTGTTTCACTCAAATCATTAAAATTCACACCGAACCTTGCCGCGAGATATGTGAGGCCAGTCACACGTGCCTGTTTTCTGCGAGGTGCTGAAATGGCTGCGCTGTTCACAGATAAGATTATTCCTCATTTGTTACAGACAGAACTTTCAACTTCAAGAAACTTTGTTCATAAAGTTATCTATGGGTTAATAATTCCTACCCACACAACTGTATGCCTAAACTTATAGACATATTTGGAGGATATACCATGTAAAAGGATTTGTGGTAACAGTAACACATGTTTAGGACGTGCATCTGTCTCATTGGTCGTGCTTCAGCCACTTCCCGGTTAAAGACGGCGTGAGCAACTTCAAAGACAAGACATTAACGGAGAAGACCTCAGTTCAGTTTTGGCACATTGGTCTAAGATGTCCAGGAAACAGACCCTAGGCCGCTGCGCAAGCGTGTTGAGACCCTGGAGTAGTCTAGATATAACATGAGAAACCGTCCAAGACCACGGAGAGGACTGAGAGAGTCAGCGCTGCGAGATCTTATAGGAGAGAGCATCAACGCTGATCCTTACTGTGGCCAACAAAGACAGGCCGGTAAGGTCTGAAATGATTGGGTAAAAGGCGGGGAAGTGCATTCTCTAGTTTACATCGTTGCTTTAGACAATCTACATACTGAATGATCTTTCTTCAAACAACTCTAATAGTCCTGTTGTGATGTGCTTTCTCCTGTACGGCCACGACACTCCAAACCCCATCTCGCGTGCAACAGAAGCGTCTCAAAGCTGCTGCGGACTCGGAGGGCTTTTTAATCTTCTGCTATTGGCTGCACTCTTCATTCGCTGCAAGTATCTTTATGTTTCCTAAATACAAACACTGTCATATCTTAAGGAGACATGGCATATAACATACGTTTCAGTTCTTATCTAATCTACCTGTTTGGGAGGCATCTGGTAGCGACACACCCAACAAAAAACATGGGAACACCTCAATACCTATGTCCGCAACCACGCTATTCAACATCTGACATCCTCCTCCGCGGGGTCACCAGTCAGGCTCATGACTATACTTCCCGTCTGAGGAGCTCCGCCACGGCTTCCAACCACCGTCTGGCATAGTGGCGCCATATTTTTTAAAATGAGCCATCAGAGCAGACTGGCTTTACAGGAGGGGTCCTTAAAGAGACAGCACTAAAACAGGAAACTTGGCTTTCAGCAAACACACACACACCACTCTCTCTCTCTCTCTCTCGTCTCTCGTCCCGCCTCTCTCCATCATCTCTCTCTCTCCTCTCACAAACACTCTCTTCTCGCTAACTCACTCACTCACACACCCCACACCTGAGCTCTTCACGTTCTCTCTCTCTCACCCCGAAGTGGTCCTGACTCATCACTCTCTCTCCTCACACACACCACTGAGCTCTCTCAAACCATCTCTCTCTCTCACACACACACCGGAGCTCTCCAGTCACACGTCTGCTTCCTCCTCCTCCGCAATCGTTCTCGGTCTCTCTCGCTCCTCCCACTCTCTCTCTCGCCTCCTCTCTCTCACGTCCCTCTCTTCCTCTCGCTCGTGCGTATAAAACAAATCAAAGCTTGTATGAGGTGTCATTAGTCCGACTTTTCCCAAAACTGACATGTCTTTAGTCCAAGTGTCTCTCTTCATGTGTCCACTGACAGGGTTCCTTGCGGGTTTATAAAGAAACGTCTCTGCTAGTCAAGGTTGTGTTGATAACGTTTCAGCTGAATGTTACACAGGAATGAGACCACCCGTATGTCTTGCATTTGGGATCGGGTTAGGAAGGGATCGGTTTCCTTTATACCACTCAGCAAGGAACCTGTCAGTGTGACACATAAATCTATGCACTTGGACTACAGACATGTTGCGATTTGGGAAAGTCCTAACTAATGACACCGTCATACAAGCTTTGTCTTCATTTTCAACAAAACAAATACTTTGGTTTTATGTCCTATATATGTGTCTTTATGTTTGAAGCAGAAGAGTTGGATTGTTGCTTTTTAACTTTGTTATGGTATTTTCATATTCTCTTTCAGCCCACCTTGTCTGCAGACCAGATACGACCAAACATCAAGCACTACACTCCCCCATCTACAGGTGATAAATCATCTGAAGACAGAACTGAGAGGTAACAGTTAAAAAAACCATAACGCCTGTATTATACACATTAACGATCATAGAACCTTGACTTGTCAGATGCCTAATTGACAGCAGATGGACCTTAAGTTCCCGATTTTCCACTATCATCAGCCTGCGGGTCCGACTGACATCAGCCTCATTGTTTTTGATTTCAATTCCCTCGATGTGCCACATGATTTCCTCGTCCAACTCAGCACCACCGGGCAATGAAAAGGAATTGTCCAGATGCGGTTCTGCTATGCATGTACTCAGACGGTTCAATCAAGCTGTGTATGAAATGTCATAAAGTCGTAGTCTAGCACTTCCCCTTCACAGCCGTCTACTCCTCTTTCTTCTCGATCTCCATGGCCCTTAGTCTCTCTTCTCCCGCCGCTGCTTTGGTCTTTCAAATCTCCGTCTCCCCTGAGCTGAAACTAACTAAACAGAAAACCAAACTCATGCTGTCCCATGAAACATATCGAACATGCTAGATTTAATCAGGGCTAGCAAGAACCCGCGTGGCACACTGACTTTGAGTTTTCTGTTTCTTCTCAGACCCCAGATAAGACAAGAAGCGTAACGTTAGCGAACGCTGCCGGTCCCTCTACGCCCCGCTGGCCGCTGTAGCGACGCTGTCTTACACATCACATTAAAAGGACGCGCTGGTCTACACATAACATTACCAGAGCCGCTGTCTTACCACATAACAGTGAAAAGAGACGCTGTCTTACACATAACATGAAACGGTACGCTTCTGACAAATAAAAAGTGAAAAGAGACGCGTCTTACACATATGAAACAGAGACTCGGTATTTACTAATACAATGAAAAGAGACGCTGTATTACAAAAATGAAAAAGAGAACGCTGTATTAACTAATAACCTAAAGTACGCTGCAATTACGAAATAAAGAAAAAAAGACGCTGTGTAGTACCTCCGACCTGCGTTGTATACCTTTACTGTTTAAACTTGCTCTCCATGTCAGTGGGGGGGGGGGGCATACCGTTCAAAACACCAAACACAGATGCTCTTTGGACATAGGGCTCTTAAAGAGACAGGAGGCCGAAAACAGAGGGTTCTGGTTCTGTTCCCACTTGATGCTTCGTTTAATAGAAGTCAGTGATCCTCTTATTTACTATTTACAACACCTCACCATATACTTGCAGGTTAAAGTACAGACACACCAAATAAGCTGACCGCCCAGGGTGAAAGAAGGATGATATTTCATGATGCACAGCTAAGAACTTAACTCAGCTCTTTAGTTTGAAAGCAGAAGGGTTGGTGGTTGCGTCTGGTTCTTAGCTGGTTGTGGTTATAAACGCTCTTTTGTTTAGTTTATTGCTCTTTATACATTTTGTTCCTTAAAATTCTTATTTATCACATTATTGTTACCTTTCTCTTATGTAACTGTTGTAGTGTCTGTCCATACGGCTCCCCGTATCTTATATTTCAGTCACTTTGCGCGCAGGACCCAGATCTACCAACTGAGGCAACAACTACACCAGTTACAGGATGAAGAAACGCCTCTGAAAGGACCGACGCCGAAGTTAAGAAAGTACTAAAACCAGTAAAACGTCCTGGTATTATACACATTTACATCACATGACTTGATTGTTTATCTACGTATTATAACGTTTCACACCTCCAAGTCTTATCATTTGGACAAACTGAATTTGATTTTGTGAAATCTGTCCTTAACGAAGTTCTTAAACTTGTCGCTGAGGGATGGACGGAAGATCTGGACCCAGTTGGTACTTTAGCTAAGAGAAGAGAAGTGGGATAACAGCAGACCGGACTGTCACAGAGAGAGCAATCTGTTCGTCATTGCCACGAAGAGGAACAGGTGAGTGTGGTTGTTTCTGAGTAAGTGTATCTCAGAAAAGACATTTATGAATCTGTAAATATTAGCAGAAAGTAAAATGTTAGTGTACTGTATGCTAGTGGTGTCGCTAACGGTGGAACGTCCTCAGGTTCTCTGTTTTCTCTGCTGATTCTAAATGTCTTTCTTTGCTCTTTCCTCCGTTTACTAAGGTTTGGTTCCTGTCCTGCTGAGTTGCTGGTTCAGTCCCAGTGTTCCTCATTGTGGCGGGTACCGTGTTCGTCCCTCTTATGTGTGTGTGGTCTGCGGATGAATACCAGATGACTTTACAGCAAACAGAAATCTGAACTGGTAACAGAGAGAAAGTGATTGTTGTCTCCTTCGTTCCACTTCTAGATTTTTCTCTGAGCTGAGTACGTAGGACAGTCCCTGGATTGGCCTCACGTTAAATGGAACAAGTATAAGGGACATGGAGCCAAGAAGATGGAAATGGTTGGACGTGATCCCGCTGACAGAACGTGAGACCCTTTTTAAAAGGGTTTTTGGTTTTCCACTCACAATTCACATCACCACGTGAAGGAGACAGAGAGGGTTTAAATATTCTTGTCTTAGCACTGTTTCAGGTTACATGATTCAAAAAGCCTCGTAATCTTAAACAATTATTGAATAATGTGATGTCTAACCAGAGTGAATATAAATATTGTAAAGTGAACTTAAAGCAGTTTATTTCAATGAACAACAATCAGGCCAGTTCAGCTGTTGAATTAAAGAACTTTTATTTGGTCTGACAGTTCTGTGGACCATACCCGCCTCAGTCTGGCCATGGTCCTATGCTGCATGCTGCAATCAAGGGAAATGGAAACAGAGTCAGATTATATGATTATTAAGACCTGGAGCTTTAAGAAAAAGGTGATCTGCACTCTTTGATGACCGGGGAGGGGGAGAGTGGGGGGGGGGTTAGTGGTTTGGTATCACCGTTGTTAATCAACCAAGTCTCTAAAATGGGCGCACTGTTTATTCTGTGTTGCTAAGTAACCCTGGATTCCAGATATCTTGTTCCTCTCCTTCGAGCCCAATCTGGTTAGAAGGTCATGTGTCCTGACCTGTAGTCCTAAGGATTTATTACAATAAAAGATCAGAACTACATGTATCATCAGCTGGTCTCTACTTGGTTTAATGTATTGATTATATACGTTTTGAGTCATTATAGTAGAAGTTGTTCCTTTAGAAATACCCCCGCCCCCCCCAACCTCCTCCATCTCTCCCTCCCAGACCCATCGTCCCCACAACCTAATTAAATCATTATTATTATTATTTTTATCGCCAACGGTCTTCGGCTGCTAAGCCTTAACCTAACTAATTGTGTTTTTATCTTCTATTGTTATTTGACCTGTTTCCTTCATGAAGTCCTTTATTGCCGTATGTGTGATGTGACTTGAATTGTCTTGGTTCTTGCTGAAATTGTTCTAGAAAATAAAAGTTGCTTGTTTTGCCTCCAACCGCACCTTTCAGGTCTGTCTGCAGGGCATAGAGATCTCTTCTCACAGGAAGTGGTACGTGAAACCTTTCGTGACAAGCTGTGCAGCGGTGGACGTATTTGCTCCGTCTGCACGCAGCTCTTGTGTCAAGTCATTTTTATTTCAGAGCTCTTTAAAGACCGTACCTAGGCTGAACAACGTGCTGGGACTAAGTTATATTATGTCTAAAAACACGGAAGACAAACAACACCCTCTATATACCAATGTCCCTAACCTAAATCCACGCCGAAGAAGAAAACCTGTTTTAGACGAGACCTTACAGACCCTCGAAAGTAGAGAGCCCTGATATGAACGGGACGGTTGTTTGCCCGAGTCTCGGGACCACCACGAGAAGGCCGCGACCCCCCCCCTCACCACCACCACCGTGAGGTCATGAACCCGGTGACTGTTCATACTCGGCGTGGTGCTCGTGACACGTGACAGTTTGCATCTGAATAAGAATATATTGTCCAAATGTCTGTAATTATTGTCCAAAATATACAGAATTGGGTGTTCGTTTTTACAAATGTTATGTAATGTATCTGGTGGTGTTTGACCATTGTTTTTGTCCTTCCCTCGATTTTTGCGTTTATTTTCTGGGTTAAATTTAAAAAACCGTGTAATTTTACAACCATTTGACCTTTTTTTGGTGGTGTTTTCCGTCATCCTCACTCAGTTTTTTAGTCACTTGTTTTCAAACTGTGTTAATTTTTTTTCTTCTTTTAGCTTTTTTCCACGTGTTTTCGCGTTTCTGTAATTATGGTTGTGTCTTTTAAACATTTTTTGTTGTCACTTTTTTCACAAAAATCTTTTCATTCTTTCCATTTTTTTGAAATCGTTCCAATTTATTGTCACTTTTTTTCAATTTTTTTTGCCGTTTTTTTTAGCTTTTTTTCGTCGACATTCAAAATGTGGTAATTTTTCCTTCACATTTAATATTTTCTTTTTTTTAAATTATATTTTTGTCTTTTTTTGAACGGTTGTTTCCACCTGTAACATTTTTTTACCCGTTTTTTTTAAACTTGTGTCAATTAGTTTTTTTTCTACACTTTTCTTTCAAACGTTTGGGCATTGTTTGTAATGTATTTGCCTTTTAACAAGTTTTTTTTGTTTTAAATTGTTCAAATGTATTTTTTCCAACTTCTTTCAAATTGTTGTCCTTGTTTTCCGGTGGTGGTTGTTTTAACTTTTTCCCAACATTTTTTCCTTTTTTTTTCAAAACATTGACCCTTTATTCTTGTCCTCCTCTTTGAGTTTTTTCGGGTTGAAGAATTCCACCCCCAAAAAGATTTCTACACTTTGTCACGTTTTTTGGAGTTGTTGTAGATATGTTTTTTTGTCTTGTTTTCCAACGTTTTGTTTCCCACTTCTTCCACTTTTTTCCAATTTTTTGTATTTGTCCATTTTTGTTCCTGCATTTCTTTACTTGTGTTGTTGAAGCTAGTTTCCAACATTTTTTCGTCATTTTCGATTTTATAAAGTGTTTGTCAACGTGTCAATTTTGTGACGGCCCCGGACAACAAGCGGGTTAAAGACATGTATGACATATACACATTCTGTGGCGGTGGCTCACAGCTCGGACCCGAACCGCCTCTTCTTTGGCCTGTGACCTGACCTCTGCTGTCCTGGACTCCGGTCCTGGTTTACATCTAGTCCTGGTGCCTGGTTGACCTACAGGGAGGTTGCGTCATCCATCACGACGCGCTTGCACTACCAACATCTGTTACTCTCGTACCTATGACTTAACGGTTGCCACTCGCCGCCCCAACACTACTGTTGATCATCTTGATCCATTGTCGTAAAAGAACGCCCTGACAATTTGAGTGCAATCAGCTCTGGTTTTAGCATAGGTGGCTCCCCAATGAATCAGTTCAGAACGGAACTTTCCAACTTCACATGGCGTAAGACGGGTTAAGTTTCGGGCAGGCATCAGGCTCAGAAATGTTACACTGCACAACAAAATAAAACCCCGCCCAACCCTCCTCCAACAACCTATAGTTTCACACAATCTTTTACTGACTGTAAACTTGTTTATGTATTTGCATTGATCGCGAAGTGCATTTTGACTTGTTGTTCCAAATGTGCTGTATAAACCTTAAAGTTGCCTTGTCCGCCCACCTGCAGCCCGTCCCCTTCATCCTGTTGACCCAGGGCACTAGAGACAGCAGGGGGCGACTGCACTGGCTCCCGAGAGTAATCTATTCCTGTGAATTCATCTGAAACGTCGACGACACTTCCGTCACTTGATTTATTAATTAATCACTTAAACATTTTCATACTAGTTCATGTCTCAATCGCTTGTATTACCTTAATGTTTTTCCCCTGATTCCCTGCCCTCGTGTCACCTGTCTTCGCGTACCCCACGACCTCATTCGGTTACCTCGCTGTCCCCTTTCTCTTGTTCAGACCTTGGTCTTCCCGTTGTGAAGGCCTTTGTGTTCCGGGCGTTGTTCTGTCCTGGTCCGTCGTGCCCTGTGTTTCCTCACACGTTTTTTCTTTTTCCTGTTTGGGTTTTTTTCCTCCGGGATTTTTTCCCCGGCTTTTTTCCCTGTATTCCCAATTATTCCCTTGTATTTTTCCACTGTGCTGTTCCATCCTTTGCTCCGGCGTTTGGTTTTCCGCCTGCTCCCGCCCCTGTTATTTTTTGTCAGGGTAGCTGGGGCTTATGTTGCTCTGGTTTGTGGGAAGGCAGGCAGTTCAGGCAACTAGCCCTTACTCCGTGCTTTGGGTCCTTCCTTCATCTCAACTGTCCCATACAATGTCTATAATGAGAAACTTTGGAACAAAACTCATGTGGGAAATATTTCAATAATGAATCGAAGAACATAATAAAAATGAAAGGGTGATCGGCATTCAATGACTCTTGGAAATAGTTTGCCATTTAGTTTCCAGAAAAAATGACGAAATAACAAAAAGGAAATATTTAAATTGGCATGCTTTCTGTTCTCTCCATTCCGGGTATCTGTTCCTCCGTTCTCCGGAACCAATGATGGACCCACTTTGTCTTCTGTACGAGAACGTCCTTGAACAACCCTCGTAAAGAAGTTCGGTCGTAACCTGACGTTTTTTTATTTGGTTTAATTTTTTTTAATTGTTGCCGACTCAATAGTATGTCCTTTCACACAAAACGTAATTTAGGAGCCTTTTAACGTCCTCATTTCAGGTGATTACATCACAATTGCCTGTTTCATGTTCTTTAGTCTACTTGTACAACCGAGGATTTACGGGGCGGTTTTTTGTTTGTTTGGAGGATAAAAGCCATGTTGCCGTCGTTTCCGTAACCGAGAGAGCCATGGAAAGTCCCGCGCAACTGGCCCCCTAGCTGCGTAGTTTTTCCTCCCCTAAGACACGGATAGTGGTTTTCGCTGGGTTCGTAACGAGCGCTGGCGGCGGGGGGGATCAACATCAGGGACTGTGTGTTTCTGTACCGTGGGCCCGTACCCGTTAGCTGGACAAGTTGAAAATACGATTTTTTTAACACATTTGGCTTAAAAAAACAAAAAAAAGTGGAAAAATATTATAAGTAACAAAGCTTTTATTTAGTTCAATCAAATAAATATTCATTTCAAAAGTTTCACTTTTTCGTAGTGTAGTTAAGGGCATCTTATTTGCAGCTTTTATTATAAAATTTAATTGTCTAACTTTAATTTAACTAACAACATTTTTGGTTTTTTTTTCGGGGGGGTGAGGAAGGGGGATAAAAGCGGCGCTACGACATTGAACCCAACGTGCTAGCTTTGTGAACCTCGTGTGCATGTCGACATCCCAAAGGTTTGTTTGTAGTGGTCAGGTATACGAAAATCAGCTGACGTATAGGAGAGGTTGACAGATGAATTTCAACCGTCGGGGGTTTTCGGAAAGTCAAAACGCCGGAAAAAAACACAGGGGGGGGCAAGACAAAATGCGGGGGGGATCCTTAGTGTTGGAGGGGGAGGGGGGGGGGGGGGCATGCCTTCCGTGTTTTTCCTCGCCCACAGCAGTGTATCACATGTTTGCTCTCTTTGGCCTCACCCTCGGCTCGGAATACATGGGGGAGGCGCGGGGGGGGGTCGGCGAGAGCATACGGCCGGGGGGGCGGGCGCTCGGCGCACTATTGCCGTAGTAGTCGCGAGGACCAAATACCAGGTAACAACTTACTTTTTTACATCATTTTAAACACGTTTTAACTGCCTATAACGCTAAAATATTTTAAGAATTTTTGCGGTAGCCATATGCTACCTTTAAGTTTACTTCTGCGTTAGCTCATCTCGGCTGTCTAACGGGTAACTTACTCCACTTGACTCAGAACAATCAAAATTTCAGAGTTCATATCACCAATCCCACGCAGCTATATTTTTCCTGCGTTTACAAACCTGTATCATATAATATGTTGATACTCTGACTGGGTTCGCGGTTGCACGTTATTGCTATTTATTATTTTTGTTCCCGCTCTTTCAAGCTCCCCTCCTCGGGAGCTTTAATGAGTGTGAAAAGTTCGTTTTAAATTTAACAGCATGCTGGCGGTGAAGGATAATACCTAAGTGACCAGGGACATATTTATCCTGAAATATATTTACCCTTAACTTCCCAGTTATTACTGATGTATACACTTTAACAAGAAGCGGTAATCCTTCTTCAAAATTATGTGCTAATGTTGCATCGTGGAAAAAGCGTTATGTGTTGTGCTTTAATCGATGTACCCAAACAATAACCAATTATCATCACCCATTATCTCTCGATGGTATTGCTCCTCATACCATTAACAATGTCCAAAAATCAAAAACCCAAAGTCCGCTTTTTAATGTCATCAGACTTAGTCGTCCATAATAAACAGTGACTGGTGTCCGATATGTATGTGATGATAAAATGTAATAAAATCAATAGAGAACATGTGAACGAAATCATGGTGACAGCAAGCCCTGAAAACAGGAAAGGGGTGTTTGTGGGAGTGGTGGAATGGTGTCTGTTCTGTCTGATTGATGGTGTGGGGGGATTGTCTATGTGGGTGTGGTGTGTGTGTGTGTGTGGGTAGTGGTGTCTGTCTTCTGTTTGTGTGTGGTGTCTGTCTGTCTGTCTGTGTGTTGTGTGTGGGTTGGTGTTGTGTCTGTGTGTGGGTGTGTCTGTCTGTGTTTGTGTGTGTGTGTGTGTGTGTGTTCTGTGTGTGTGGGTGTCGTCCTGTCTGTCTGTGTGTCTGTCTGTGTGGGTGTGTGCTGTTTGTGTGTCTGTGTGGTGTGTGTGGGGGGGTGTCTATGTGTGTTGTGGGTGTCTGTCTGTTTGTGTTTGTGTGTGTTGTGTGGTGTTGTGTGTGGGTCTGTGTGTTGTGGTGTGGTCCCTGTCTGTCGTATGTGTTGGGTGTCTGTCTTTCGTTGTCTGTGTTGTGTCCTTCTGTGTGTGTGGTGGTGTGTGTCGTGATCTGTGCTTGCTGTGGGGGGGGTGGTCTGGTGAGGGTGTGTCTGCTGGGTGTGGTGTGGTTTCTTGTGTGTGGTGTGGGTGCGGTTGGGTGTGGGGGGGGGGTGTCTTGTGTGGTGTGTGGTGTGTTTGTGTGTTGTGTGTGGTGTCTTTGTTGTCTGTCTGTCTATGTGTGGTGTTGTGTGTGGTGTTTGTGTGTCTGTGTTGTGGTGTGTGTGTGTGTGTGTGTGTGTGTGTTGTGTGTTTGTGTGTGTGGTGTGTTTGGTGTGTCTTTGTGTGTGTGTGTGTGTGTGGGTGTCCTTTCCTGGTCGTTCATGCGTGTGGTGGTGGTGTCGTCTGTGTGGTGTGTGTGTGTGTGGTGTCTGTCTGTGTGTGTGGTGTGTGGTTGTGTGTGTGTGTGTGTGTGTGTGTGTGTGTGTGTGTGTGTGGTGTGTGGTGTCTGCTTCTGTCTTTCTATGTGTGTTTGTGTTGATGGTGTCTGTGTGTTGTGTGTTTGTGTGTGTGGTGTGTGTCGGGTGTCGGTTACCCCCACATACCTGTTCAACGCTCTATTGTAGACTACAACCTGGTGCTAGCTGTCCTGGTACGCTTCAAAATAAAAGCACCAACTAAAAAATAACCCAAAAGAACTACTAAAACAAACAAATGTAACGTACTTAAGTAATATAGATCAATTACATATAAAAAAATAATGATACTCCAACATATTACCCTTACAGTGATCACTGATAACCCTATATGATGGATCCTTTTGGAGACTCAACTCTTTTCATGCTAACACGGTTTGTTTCCCCTTTTCCTTTTTGCAGAATCGGGGCAGTTTTCACTTTTGAAAGAGCAAATGTGCCGACACCCCCCCAGTAATTCTGGCTTAAAAACGACGTCCCCCATAAGATCGCCTGCGGGACGAGCACACCGCCTTAAATCACCGGTATTACGTAGGGACTCTTCAACCCAAATCAAAATCTACATGATGTTTTAAGTCTTTCTTTTCCTACTTTTTTTTGTCCCTTTTTTTCACCTCCCTTTTTCAATTTTCCTTCTCACTTTTGTGAAACGATTACAACACTACGTAACACTACTTATTAACTTTATGTTTCAATATTTTTGGAATTTATGAGTCAATAAACCTCATTTGGGCGAAATTACTACTTATGTTTGTTCGAAAAGCAAAATTAAGGATTATTGAGTACTAAATTAAAGGAATGATTGGTATGATGATAATCACAGACTGAATATGGTCACACTTGTTATTTTCTCAAACCTATTTCAACACACTTCCTATTGTTTTCAATGATAAAAATAGAATAAGACCCAAAATTAATGAAGTAGAGATTTGTACTTGGCAAAGAGCGTTGGAATCAATCATGTTATTTGGGGAATTAAAAGAATCATTGGGGACAACATGAGGACAACATGAAGACAACATAGGGCAACATGAGGACACAACATGAGGACAACATGCAGGCACATGAGAGACAACATTGAGGCCAAGGAGGACACATGAGGACAACATGAGGACTACATGGGACAACATGATGGACACATGAGTGCAACATGCTGCACTTGAGGGACATAGGGCAATATGTAGGCAAACAGGACTATGAGACAAGATGGACAAATGAGTGACAAGATGAGGGCAACATGAACAGATGGAACACAGAGGGCAACTTGGGACAGATGAGGTTAGGTTTCTTTAACAAATAGTACCTTTTACTTGATCTGTGATGTCTTTTCCCTTTGATTAAATGCTATTTTGCTTCCAGTGACCAAATACAAATCTACAAATAGATTTGACACATTACCCAGCCCCTGTGTTTATCTCTTTAAACCCATTCCTGCCATGCAAGCACTCAGAAATCCACCTGTGTGTCCACAGAAAACGGGAACTCTTCATGTTTGGCAGCACCAACTGGGGCCAGCACTCGCCTGGGCTCCAAGCTGACGGTGAACAAGCCGACGTGTTTCAGGTCGGTTCTTTCCCCCCTCTCTGTTCCCGTAAAGTAACGCCATAACGAGGAGGGATAGGCTGTCGCTGCAGCTGCCTCCTAGGAGACCCTCTCAGGCCGGCACAGGACTGATTAATGCGTTTTTAGGGCTGTGAAACGTGTTCACGTAGAGAATGTCTGTAGGGGAAACCCGGAATCTGTCACCATTGTAATCTCCAATCTGGGGGGTTATAATCTGTGACTATCTAGGCAAGGCAGGCTTTATCTGTGGCACATTTCAGCAACAGGCAATATCAAGTGCTTTACACAAATCATGAAACAGATAAAACCAAATGTAAACATTACAACAGTAGACGATAAAACCCTATACCCTAACCCCTAACCCCCGGGCCCTAACCCCTAACCTCTAACCCTAACCCCTGGCGCCTAACCCCCTAAACTCTAACTCACTCCTACCCCAACCCTGGCCCTACCCCCCCTCAACCCTAAAACCCTAACCCCTAACCCTGCCCGACCCTACCCCTAACCTTAACCCCTACCCTGGCCCTAACCTGCTACTACCCTACACCTCTACCTCCAACCCCCTAACCCTAACCCTAACCCCCTACCTCTAACCCTGGCCCTAACCCCTAACCCCTACCCCCTAACTCTGGGCCATAACCCCTAACCCTGCACCTAACCCCCTAACCCCTAACCCTAACTCCTACCCTGGGCTACCCCTAACCTAACCCCTAACCCTACTCCTAACCCTGGCCTACACCCCCTTAACCCCTACCCTGGCCCTAACCTCTAACCCTAACCTCCTAACCCTGGCCTAACCCCCTTTCACCAACCCTCACCTGCCTAACCCCCAACCTCTAACCCCTAACCCGGCCTACACCCCTAACCTCTAACACCTACCCCCTAAACCCTGGCCCTAACCCCCCTAACCTTCAAACCCCTAACTCCTAACCCTCTAACCCCTAACCCCTAACCCTGGCCCTAACCCCCTAACCTCTAACCCCTAACTCCTAACCCCCTACCTCTAACCCCTAACCCCGCCCTAACCCCCTAACCTCTAACCCCCCCGCCTAACCCCCTACCTCTACCCCTAACCCCTAACTACTAACCCTGGCCCTAACCCCCTAACCCTGCTCTAACCCTTAACCCCTATAACCCTGTCCCCTACCTCTAACCCTAACTCCTAACCCTGGGCCTAACCTCTCACCCTAACTCTAACCCTGGCCTAACCCCTTCCCTAACCCCTAACTCCTAACCCCCTAACCCTAACCTGGCCCAACCCCCTAACCTCTAACCCTAACCCTAACCCTGGCCCTAACCCCCTAACCTCAACCCCTAACTCCTAACCCCCTAACCTCTAACCCCTAACCCCTAACCCTGGCCCTAACCCCCTAACCTCCTAACCCCTAACCTCCTAACCCCTAACCCTAACGCCCTAACCCCTGCCCTAACTCCCTAACCTCTAACCCCTAACCCCTAACCTGGCCCTACCCTCTCACCTCTAACCTCTAACCCCTAACCCTGGCCCTAACCTCTAACCTCTAACCCCTAACCCTGGCCCTAACCCTCTAACCTCTAACCCCTAACTCCTAACCTTAGCCGTCCCTAAATTATTAGTAGAAACGTTCCCGCTGAAGACTATGTCACGAAGTTGTGGTTTTGTTTCAATAAAATGTAATGTGCTGTATGCTTTAATAATAATGATTCATTTTGTGTATTTCAGCTTTAAAGTCTGAGAAAGTTGCGTTTGTGGCCTGTGGGAGAAACCACACTCTCATCTCCACAGTGAGAATCCCTCTCTGATGAGTTTTTAACACGGGACACGTTTGAATGATTAACCCTCATGTTTGCCTCAAGTGTCCTCATTTGTCTCATGTCGTCCTCATGTTGTCATGTGTCCTCATGTGCCCATGTTGCCTCTCAGTTCCCTATGTTGTCTTCATGTCGCCTCATGTTGTCCTCATGTTTCTCTTCATGTTGTCCTCAAGTTGTCCCCCATGTTGTCTTTATGTCGTCCTCATGTGGTCCTCATGTTGTCCTCATTTGGTCCTCAAGTTGTCCTCATGTTGTCTTCATGTCGTCCTCATGTTTGCCCATGTTGCCCTCATGGTAGTCCTCATGTGTCCCATGTTGTCCCCATGGTGCCCTCATGTTGTCCTATGTTGTCCTCATGTTACCCTCATGTCTTCCTCATGTTGTCCTCATGTTGTCCCCTGTTGCCCCTCATGTTACCCTCATGTTGTCTTCATGTTGCCCTCATGTCGTCCTCTATGTTACCCCCATGTTGTCCTCATGTTGTGTCTTCATGTTGTCTTCATGTTGTCCTCATGTTGTCCTCAGGTTGTCCTCATGTTGTCTTCATGTTGCTCTCATGTCGTCCTCATGTTACCCTCATTTTCCTCATGTTGTCCTCATGTTGCCTCATGTTGCCCTTATGTCGTTCTCATGTTACCCCCATTTGGCCTCATGTTGTCCTCATGTCGTCCTCATGTTGTCCTATGTTGCCCTCATGTTGTCTTCATGTGCTCAGTTCCTCAGGTGCCTCATGCCTCTGTTACCCCATGTTTGTCCTCATGTTCCTAATGTTGCCCTCATGTTGCCTCTCATGTCCCCCGTCCTCATGTCGTCCTAATGTCGTCCTCATGTCGTCCCTCATGTCGCCCTCATGTCCCCTCATGTTGCCTTCATGTTGCCTCATGTTGCCCTCATGTTGCCCTCATGTGCCCTCATGTCGTTCTCAGTTACCCCATGTTGTCCTCATGTTGTCCTAATGTTGCCCTCATGTTGTCTTCATGTTGCCCTCATGTTGTCCTCATGTTGCCCTCATGTTGTCCTCATGTTGTCCTCATGTCGTCCTAATGTCGTCCTCATGTCGCCCCATGTCGCCTCATGCCCTCATGTTGCCCTCTGTTGCTTCATTTTGCCCTCATGTTCCCTATGTTGCCCTCATGTTTGTCCCTCATGTGTCCTCATGTTGCCCTCATGTTGTCGCCCTCATGTTTGTCCGCCATGGTTCCCTCATGTTGCCCTCATGTTGTCCTCATGTTGCCCTCATGTTGTCCTCATGTCGCCCTCATGTTTCCCCTCATGTTGTCTTCATGTTCCCTCCACGGTGCCCTCATGTTGCCCCCATGTTGTCCTCATGTTGCCCTCATGTTGTCCTCATGTTGTCCTGAGGGTTAAGTCTGCTTAATTTTCCCTCCTGTAGCCCGGGGGCAGGTGCTGGCGTCGGGGGGCAACAGCGAAGGCCAGCTGGGGCTCGGGGACTGCGAGGAGAGGACGGCGTTCCAGACGATCGGCTTCTTCGATTCCCGCGGGCCAATCAAAATGCTCGCTGCGGGCTCCAACACCTCCGCCGCGCTCACAGGTCACGCTCACATTTAAATTATTATCTTAAATCTTTTAGAATATTATCTCATCAGCTTTATTTGTGGGGCACATTTCTGCAACAGGGCAATTCAAAAGTGCTTTACCCCAAAAACAGGTAAAAAATAAAAGTTATAAGTATAAGAAATTAAACATTAAAGAAATGAACAGCCATTTAAAGAAAGACAAGATCAGAAAGAAATGAGTTTAGCTTTGATTTATTATGATTATAGTTGTAACATGTATTTAAATGTGTATTTCCTAAACAAAATGTAACTTTCTTCACATTTTTAGATTTTTTTCAGGTAATTTTAATTTACATTTTCACAGTAAATTTGATGTTTTGATTGAAACAAGTTATGTACATTTTTTTTCATTCAAATTAAATTTGGGTATTAATGTTTCTTATTTAAAATGTTGCGGTCTTTAGATTTCATCAGCAAAATTTGAGTAAAATTGTTCATGTGACACAACCCGGACATATCAGGGTAAATTCCCAAATTAAATAAATAGTCTAATTCTATTAAAAATATATTTTAGGCTACTGACTTTAAGTTCCTGGGTAAAAACCCAAAGCACTGTTGTGTTTTATAAAATGTTAAAAGTCATGACATGCATCACAACAACACTGGGTTTGGGCTTTTTTAAGATTACATTTTGGGCTTTTCTGCCTTTTAATGTTTAAAAGCACAGTTACATGTAGTGAGAAAGACGAGGGGAGGGGGCAGGGGGGGGGGGGGGG
>NC_045756.1:660197-662727 GCF_008692095.1 Etheostoma spectabile
AATCACCACAGGTGGGATTCGAACCCTTGACTTCTGCATCCAGGCATAAACCTCTCAGCACACGTGCGCCCGCCGTACCACTGGACCAACCCGGGCACACACAACAACAACATTTGACAACATTGGGCAGCTGTGGCTCAGTGGGAGGGCGATTTCCCGCCAATTGGAAGGCTGGCGGTTCAATCCCTGGCCCTGCAGTCCCATGTTGAAGTGTCCTTGGGCAAGGCATCGGAGTGTGAATCTGATGAGCAGGCGTACACCTTGTCCTGTGCCACGGAATCGGCGCTTTGAGTAGTCGTTAAGACTAGAAAAGCCCAATATAAGTGTACTGTCCATTCACATTTAAAAAGTCGAATGTAAACGGGGTCTTTGTGCGTCACAGAGAGCGGGGAACTGTTCATGTGGGGCGACAACACGGAGGGTCAGATCGGTTTGGGGAAGGAGAACCACGCGACAACGCCACAGGAAGTCAGCGTGGGCCGACCAATCAGCTGGGTGTCCTGTGGGTACTACCACTCTGCCTTAGTCACAGGTGAGCGTTACAGCTTCAGACGCCGTCCTGCAACACGCTGATGTGTGTAGATCTTTTGTGTGATTATGGGATTAACACATTTTTCAACACACAAAACATACAACTCGCAATGTGAACACATCTCCCTCCTTCATCAACACAACTTCATCATCACCACACAGACAAAAACTACAATATCCAAGACCCTTTAACAAGATGCATTTACAGCAGCAGAGGAGTAGAGTTGTGTTGGTTGTGTGTCCTTCTCTGTGTGTCCCAGTTGACGGCGCTCTGTTGTGTGTCCTTCTCTGTGTGTCCTTCTCTGTGTGTCCCAGTTGACGGCGCTCTGTTTGGTTGTCTCTCTTTGTGTCCTCGGCAGTGACGGCGCTCTGTTGTGTGTTCCTTCTCTGTGTGTCCTTCTGCTTGTGTGTGTCCTTCTCTGTCTGGCCCTGTGTAGTTGTGTTCCTCCTCTGTGTGTCCCAGTTGATGGCGCTCTGTTGTGTGTCCTTCTCTGTGTGTCCCA
This sequence comes from Etheostoma spectabile, assembly GCF_008692095.1. Taxonomy (NCBI): domain Eukaryota; kingdom Metazoa; phylum Chordata; class Actinopteri; order Perciformes; family Percidae; genus Etheostoma; species Etheostoma spectabile. The sequence continues at coordinate 661,232 of NC_045756.1, forward strand.
GTTGATGGCGCTCTGTTGTGTGTCCTCCTCTGTGTGTCCCAGTTGACGGCGCCCTGTTGTGTGTCCTCCTCTGTGTGTCCCAGTTGATGGGGCTCTGTTGTGTGTCCTCTGTGTGTCCCAGTTGACGGCGCCCTGTTGTGTGTCCTTCTCTGTCTGTCCCAGTTGATGGGGCTCTGTTGTGTGTCCTCCTCTGTGTGTCCCAGTTGACGGCGCCCTGTTGTGTGTCCTTCTCTGTCTGTCCCAGTTGATGGGGCTCTGTTGTGTGTCCTCCTCTGTGTGTCCCAGTTGACGGTGCCCTGTTGTGTGTCCTTCTCTGTCTGTCCCAGTTGATGGCGCTCTGTTGTGTGTCCTTCTCTGACGGCGCTCTGTTGTGTGTCCTCTGTGGTCCAAGTGATGGGGCTCTGTTGTGTTCCCTCTGTGTGTCCGTTGACGCGCCCTGTTGTGTGTCCTTCTCTGTCTGTCCCAGTTGATGGGCTCTGTTGTGTGTCCTCCTCTGTGTGTCCCGTTGACGGCGCCCTGTTTTGTGTCCTTCTCTGTCTGTCCCAGTTGATGGGGGCTCTTGTTGTGTGTCCCCTCTGTGTGTCCCATTGACGTGCCCTGTTGTGTGCCTTCTCTGTCTGCCCAGTTGATGGCGCTCTGTTGTTGTCCTTCTCTGACGGCGCTCTGTTTGTTTTTCCTGTCTGTCCCAGTTGACTTGCTCTGTTGTGTCCTTCTCTTGTGTGATCCCATTGACCGGCGCTCTGTTGTGTGTCCTTCTCTCGTGTGTCCCAGTTGACGGCACCCTGTTGTGTGTCCTCCTCTGGTGTCCCATTTGACGGCGCCCGTTGTTGTGTCCTTCTCTGTCTGTCCCAGTTGAACGCGCCACGTTTTGTGTGTCCTTCTCTGACGGCGCTCTGTTGTGTGTCCTCCTCTGTGTGTCCCAGTTGACGCACCACTGTTGTGTGGCCCTTCTCTGTTTTCCCAGTTGACGGGCGCCCTGTTGTGTGTCCTTCTCTGGTTCCCCGTTGACGGCACCCTGTTGTGTGTCCTTCTCTGTCTGTCCCAGTTGACGGCGCCCTGTTGTGTGTCCTTCTCTGTCTGTCCCAGTTGACGGCGCTCTCTACACGTTTGGGGAGAGCGACAGCGGGAAGCTGGGCCTGGGCACCGACCAGTTGCCGCGGCACCGAGTCCCGCAGCGCGTGAAGGGCGTCAAGGACCCGGTGACACAGGTGGCGTGCGGAGGGGGACACACGGTGGCCCTCACAGGTAGGGAATGTCTTAAAGAACTACAAACATGGCTGAAGTATTACACGCTCTGTACTTATTGACAAATCAACTCCACTTGGGGTCGGTTTCTGTGAAGTTTAAATACGTCAAATTATATTATAACAGTTCAAGTTTATTAAAGGTCTCATTGAAATTCAACCAGCTGAGCTGCTCGACTCTGATTGGCTAACAATTAGCCAATGAGAGCCTGGCTATCAGCATCCTTTACCCAGCTCATGAATATTAATGAG
>NC_045756.1:662752-664243 GCF_008692095.1 Etheostoma spectabile
CTTATTATTGAGCTCAGCCAGAATGACGTAAGACTGACCGGCTGTGTGATGGCACGGATTTATCTGTGATTTCTTTTACAGCGGCTTAGAGCTGACAGAGGAAGGCAGCAGTTCATCTGCACACACATCACCCACACACACACACACACACACCACACCCACACACACACACACCCACACACACACACACACACAACACACACACACACACACCACACACATAGACACATGCAAGTAAAAATAATTTAATATATATAAAAAGGGTTAAAAAAGAAGGAAAACAAAATGATTAAGCCCTTTTACTAGCACATTCCTCCTTTTCTATTTTAAAAAAAAAAAACGTCAGTAAGCTTTCAAAGATGAACCTTCAAGATAAAGGTAAAGTAAACTGTTCCACAGTTTTCTCAGAGGACGGCGTATTCTCGTTCGGTCAAATGGGACAGTTGGACAGGCTCGGCCCGGGGCATGTAGTCAGTCTGCCGCTGCCGCAGCCGGTTCCAGCACTTCAAGAGGGGAGAGTGTGTCGGTGGTCTGCGGAGAACACACACACACACACACACACACACACACACACACACACACACACACCACACACATAGACACATGCAAGTAAAAATAATAATAATAATAAACAGGGTTAAAAAGAAGAAAACAAAATGTATTAAGCACTTTTACTATTTCACATTCATCCTTTTTATTTTAAAGAAAACGTCAGTAAGCTCAAAGATGAACCATTTCCAGATTAAAGGTTAAATTAAACGTGTTTCCCGTCTCTCAGAGGACGGCGTCTTCTCGTTCGGCCTGGGACAGTTTGGACAGCTCGGCCACGGGACGTTCGTCTTCCAGTCGCCGCTGCCGCAGCCGGTCCAGCACTTCAAGAGGGGCCGAGTGTGTCAGGTGGTCTGCGGAGAAAACACCACCGCCGTCATCACAGGTACACACCGCTGCCTCTGCTATAGAATAGAAGAGAATAGAATATAACAGAATAGAATAGATAGAATAAGATAGAATAGAATAGAAAGCCTTTATTGTCATTATACACAAGTGCACAGTACCTGTGCAATGGGATTGAAGCAACACCTTTACAGTGTTGATACCAAAATATAAGACAAGAATAAAAAATATCAAAGTATCAAAAGTAAAATGTAGGTAGTGCAGAGAAAAAAGACATGGTTATGGTTACGTTCACACGCTCCCACGAGGCCTCAGACGTCCCTCTGGTTTGGTTTAACGTACGCGTTCTGTCCCCAGAGACCGGGTTGCTGTACACGTTCGGAGACGGCCGGCACGGGAAACTGGGCCTGGGAGAGGAGAACTTCACCAACCAGTTCAAACCAACGCTGTGTCCTCGCTTCCTCAAGTACAACGTTCAGGCAGTGCGTGTTCGAAGGAATGTTGAATGTTAAAATTAGGGTTCATATGTACATACACTCATATATATATATATATATATATATATATATATATATAATATGCTAGCTCTGTAGGGAG
>NC_045756.1:664459-665189 GCF_008692095.1 Etheostoma spectabile
CTCTCCAGATACCAGTCCACCTCCTTGGCAGTGCCCATGTGCCCCTCTCCAGATACCAATGTCAACAAACACTGTCTTTGTCCAGGCGACGTGCGGCGGCTGCCACATGGTGGTCCTGGCCCGGCCCAGGGACCCCAGCTGCCCCGATGTGTCCCTGGAGGACGGCGACGTGACGGAGGACTACCTGGAGAAGCCGTACGTGGAGCTGCTGGGGGACACGGCCAACTCCTCCACCCTGCAGAGGAGCATCTCCGCCCGGGTCCGCAGGAGGGAGAGGGTAGGTACGGAGCACGGAGGCTGGACCACCCACAGATTTAAAAAACAACAAAAACAACAAAAACAACAACACACGCTCTCCTAACTAACTGGGGGTGTAACAACACACCTAACGCACAATTAGATACGACTTCAAGTTGACTATATGATTTTGTCAGGATCTTTATTCATACAAATTGCAAAACAACAGATGTGTCCTTTATCAAAAGTGACATTGAAATTTTATTTTATCTAAAATTAACACATTTAAAAACAATTCCCATATGCAAATAACTAAATAAATTCTAATAAATTAACTAAGAAGACATAGTGACGTCATCTAAAGTACATTACGGGCTTGGATATTAACTGCATCGCGATTCTTTTTTAAAAAACTGTGATCATTACATCCTTGCTTTCCCCCACCACACACACACACACACACACACACACACACACACACACACACACACAC
>NC_045756.1:666074-666194 GCF_008692095.1 Etheostoma spectabile
AGGACCAGAATTTAAACCCTCACCTTCTCTTTCCCCTGGTTGCACCAGGACCAGAATTAAACCCTCACCTTCTCTTTCCCCTGGTTGCACCAGGACCAGAATTTAAACCCTCACCTTCTC
>NC_045756.1:666284-674472 GCF_008692095.1 Etheostoma spectabile
AGGACCAGAATTTAAACCCTCTCCTTCTCCTTCCCCTGGTTGCACCAGGACCAGAATTCAAACCCTCACCTTCTCTTTCTCCTGGTTCCTGGTTGCACCAGGACCAGGATTTAAACTCTTTCATTTTAAAGCAAAAATTCAATTAAATCTATAAAATGTTACATCTGTCACCTGATATTTTGCTTTTGCTCTGATCTTACTTCTGCTTTCTCTACTTCCCTCTCAAAACATTTCATAAATGCAAAATATCTCTTGAGGGTCTCACGTTTTATTCTAATCTGAGAGGATGATTTATCATTTTAACCCGTTTTATTTCTGTCCAAAGCCTATTTGAACGAACTAGAAGGACTTAAAGCCTTTAGTCAACTCAAATAAAACAGTGTTTTACACAAGTTAGTGCATTTTGAAGGGATTTACAGTTTATAAGACAGTACAAATGGATATGGTAAACCAAAATTGAGTAATTCACACAAAGCAAAACCAATAATTTTAGCATTAAAGAGTGAAATGTCATTAAAAATGCTCACAGAGACACACACACACACACAGAGAGAGAGACACACACACACAGAGAAACACACATACACACATGCATAGAGAGACACATACACACACAGAGAGACACATACACAGACACACACACACACACACACACACACACACACACACACACACACACACACAGACACACACACATACACACAAACAGAGAGACAGACACACACACACACATAATTCAATTTAATTTTAACGTCACTCACTTACACCGCAATATTGTTTCTTGAACCATGGCAACCGCACTTTAAAACACCGTTATTTGACGCCACTTTACATTTAGTTTACCCGCTGCTCATTGGCTGTCGTTAGCCTGTTTTTTTGTGTGTTTATTTAGCTTTTATTTTGAAAACTGCTGCTGTAACAAGGGGGATTTGTCTAATATAACGCTGCGTCCTGTTTTTTGGGGACAGGACACGAGGCTGAGGGCCTGACGGACAGCGACAGCGTTAAAGGTCTGGGAGAAACCTCCGACTTCCTCAACATGGTGAGAGATCAGAGAATCCTGAATCCTGAATCCTGAACCAGATCCCGCTGCATGTGGCGCTCACTCTCCTTTTCTTGTTTTCTCATCCCCTCCCGACAGACTCATGTGATAAAGATGGACCCCGGGGACAAAACCCTCACTCTGGCTCCGGTTCACAAGGTAACTCGCACTCATTTATTAACGCTACAGCTTTTACTTTGTTGTCTTCTGTCCTTCTGTTGTTGTTTTTTGTTGATTTTTGACTCATTTTCTGACGTTTTTGTCCCTTTTTTAATGCACTTTTTCAATGTTTTGTCACTTCCATAAGATCAACTTATTACCACTAGTTTTACACTTATTTCTGGAACACACGATTAATACATTTCATTTTAAGGACTCACACTCATTTATTAACGCTACAGCTTTTACTTTGTTGTCTTCTGTCCTTCTGGGGTTTTTTTTGTTGATTTTTGACACATTTTCTGTGTTTTTGTCCCTTTTTTAATGCACTTTTTTAAGGTTTTGTCACTTCTCCAATGTTTTCAATGCCATTTTTCCACTCATTTATTAACGCTAAAGCTTTTACTTTACCCGTGTGTTGTCTTCTGTCCTTCTGGTTTTGTTTTTTTAGATTTTTGACTCATTTTCTGCGTTTTTGTCCCTTTTTTAATGCACTTTTTCAATGTTTTTAATGCCATTTTTCCATAACACCAACTTAATACCACTAGTTTTACACTTATTTCTGGAATACATTTCATTTATAGAAAATTATATCAACATTTTTGAAATGATGAATCCTCAAAAACAACAACAAATGTAATACACTGAGCTCCACAAGAGCAGCTAACGTTTTTCACGTAACCCTCTCAGCAGCTTCTCTAAATCTCCCATTTGTTGATAAAGAAACCTTCTCAGTTCTTATTTATTTAAAGGAAGAGACTGAACATACTGAGAAGAGTTGTGAAACCTTGTTTTTCCATTTTACCTTCATACGTTTCTGCTTCTGTCTCCCTTGTTTTGTCTCTTTTCCTCTCTAATGCATGCCTCTTTTTCACCTTCTTTTTGCTCTCTGGTGCTGGCGATAGAGGAAGGGTAAGCACGGTAAGGCCACTAACGTGCAGAAAGAGATCCCAATAGAGGGGAGGAAGTCTCGCGGGAGGAAGTCTCGCGAGAGCAAGGTTGCGTCTCCCCGCCGGGCGCGTCCTCCCGAGGGCCCGAGGAGCCACAGCGCTCGCTCCCGGGTCTCTCGGAGCCCACAGAGACACAAAACAACCGACCAGAACAAGGAGAACCTGATCATGGCCCTGGAGGAGCTGCAGAGGAAACCCACTGGAGACAAACCGAGCGTCGGAGACATCAGGAAGGCGGCGTCCAAGCCGCGGCTCGGGCCAGCTCAGGGGAAAAGCCGGCTGATGGAGGTCGGCAGGAAACTGGAACCGGACTGGAAACAAAGTCCTGACACCAGACAGACGGTTCCAGGCGTCGCCTCTGAACCTGCAGGGAAACTTAAGCCATCTGAACCGGTCCGTGTTCAGAGCAAACCCATCGCCGTGCAGAGTCGGCGTGCAGGAGTCAGCCCGCCAGGTAACCGCACACACTCACCTGCTCAGCTGGCCCATGCTGTGGATGACGAGAGAGCCAATAGCGCGCGACCGCTCGCACACGTTAGACATAAATCTAAAGAGAGCACAGATTTGACTAAGAAGTCTAGGAAAGAAAAAAACGAGGCTCAGTCCAAAATGGAAACACCGAAAAAGGCGTCAAAGCTCGACCTGCTGGCCGGAGCAGCCTCTCTGGCAGCGGGGGCGGGGTTAATGCGTCAGGTGGCGTCCAGCCAATCAGCTGTCAGCATCAACATCATACCGGAGAGTCCTGAGGGCGGGACTAGGCAAGGCAAGAAGGAAACGAGTCAGGGAGAGAAGGAAACGAGTCAGGGAGAGGAGAGAACGAGTCAGGGAGAGGAGGGAACGAGTCAGGGAGAGGAGGAAATAAGTCAGGGAGAGGAGGGAACGAGTCAGGGAGAGAAGGAAACGAGTCAGGGAGAGGAGAGAATGAGTCAGGGAGAGGAGGGAACGAGTCAGAGAGAGGAGGAAACGAGTCAGGGAGAGAAGGAAACGAGTCAGGGCGAGGAGGAAACGAGTCAGGATATAAGTGAGGAGGAGAGTGAGGACTCTGCGACGGTCAGACAGGAAGAAGAGGAGGATGAAGATGAGGAAGGACAGAGAACGAGCGCAGGAGTCAGCATGGAAAAAGAGGAAGATGAAGGTGAGGAAGGGCAGACAACGAGTGCAGGAGTCAGTGAAGAGGAGGACGTCAGTCACAGTATCGAGAAAGTAACAGAAGAAGAAGAAGAAGATGAAGACAGCAACACTCTGCAACCAGAGGATGAGTTGGAAACAGATGTAGAAGAGGAGGAGGAGGAGGAGGAAGAGGAAAGCCAGTTAGAGGAAGGGTGGAGGCATAAGACAGAAAGCAGAGGAGGAGAGTCAGAAGGTGAGGAAGAAGAAGAGGGGGATGTGGAAGAGGAGGGGGAGGAAGAGGAGGGTGAAAGTGATTCCTTGAAGAGTGAGAAAGAGAGCGAGACAGAGGGAGGAGAAGAGGAGGAGGAAGAAGAGAGTGGTGCTGAGGAGGAAGAGGGGGAGAGTAGTGAGGAAGAAGAGAGCCAAAAGGAGGAAAGTGAAGAGGAGGAAGAAGGAGAAGAGGAGGAGGAGGAAGAGGAAGCAGGGGAGGAGAGTAGTGAGGAAGAAGAGAGCGAAAAGGAGGAAAGTGAAGAGGAGGAGGAAGAAGAGGAGGAAGAAGAAGGAGAAGAGGAGGAGGGGAGTGAAAATGAAAAGGAAGAAGAGGATGAAGAGGAGGAGAGGAGTGAAAATGAAAAGGAGGAGGAAGAAGAGGAAGAGGAAGAGAGTGAAAATGAAAAGCAGGAGGAAGAGGAGGAAGGAGAAGCAGAGGAAGAGAGTGTTGAGGAAGAAGAAGAAAAAGAGAGTGAAGAAGAAGAGGCACAGGAGGAGGAGGAAGAAGAAGAAGAAGAGGAGGAGGGAGAGGTTGATAACAATAAAGAGGAGGATGAGGAAGATGAAGAAGAAGAAGAAGAAGAAGAAGAAGAGGTTATGAAAAAGCCAGAGTCAGCTGTTGTCCAGAGAGTTGTATCTGGCGGTAAAAGGAGGTCCGGGGTCAAAGGTCAGGCGGCGGACGAGTCAGAGGAGTTTTGGGACGACGTGTTGCCACGGTACCTCAACCTGAAATAACATAAACATCAACCCACTGACTCTGTGAAGCATCAGGAAATAAAGAGACAATGACAAATATAAATATATCATCAGCGGACTAAATGACCAATGATAAGTTACCCCCCTTACCCAGCGGCTCAGGCGCTTGTTTACCGACCCCCTCCCACAAGGGCTCAGCCCATACTGGGTTGTACCACCCTCCCACAACGCCCCTCAGCCCTGTTACCCCCCTCCCACAACGGCTCAGCCCGGGTCCCACTCCAGCAAAGCGGTCAGCGCCTGTTACCCCCCTCCCACAACACGGTAGCCTGTTACCCCCTTCCACAAAGGTCACCGTTACCCCTCATCTACCCCACGGCTATAGAACTCATGTCCCACCCGCATATACCAGCAGGGCATCAGCCCTTGTTACCACCTACCACACAAGGCTCAATGCCTATGTTTAACCCAGTCCCACAACGGCTCAGCCTGTTACCCATCTAACCCAACGCGACTCCCTGTTACCCCCCATATCACAGCGGCTCCCAGCCTGATTACATGACATCCACAAAGGCCAGCCCTGATCTTTACCAAGGGCCTAGAAGCGATCGTGATCGAGCGACTGTTCCACCTCTACACCGTGCGGCACTGAATGACAGCCACTGTTACCACCCACACTCAGGCGGAGAATAGGCATCCCCCACGGCCTCCCGATTTACCCACCCTCACACGGAAAGGCTCTTCAGGCCCCTGCTCCCCCACCCTTTGTACCCCAGTGGGTAAGCCACGACGCGTTAACCCCCTTACCAGGCGCATGTAACGCGTCATGCTTACACCCCCTCCCCCCATAACGGATTCTTGACGGCCCTGTTATGCCCCCCTCCCACATACGGGTCGCAGTCCCATTAGTCTAACCCATTACCAATACGTGCGTAGCCCTGTTAACCCATCCTCGATTAGCCCAGCGGGCTCCGCCTGTACCCCCCGGCCTTACACCAGCGGAGCAGAGACTCCGGCGCCAGGTTTAACCCCCCCTTACTTTACACAGGGGCTCAGCCCCTGTTACCCCCCCCCACACCGTGGTTGTCAGCCCCTAGGTTCCCAGGACCCCCCGTTGTGCACTTACTTAACCCCTACTCTCCCAACAATCAGGCCATCTGGAGTGATAATCACTCCCATTCTGTCTTGCGCCTTACACTGTCTTTACGGTAATGCTAGTCTGCTTAATAACGAATCCCCAAAAGCCTGGATTACACTTGGTTCCTTTAGGTAGTCACGATATATAACACCCTAAGCAAGCGTCTCCCCCCCGGCATTTCAGCGGTATGTCCTGCATCAACCAAATAACAAACAATGTTCTACAACCCATTCATCCCCGGTACTGTCTGATTAGACCAATAACATCCTTGAACCTGTTTACCGATCCCATCATACGGTAATGTTCTGCTACCACTTACACAAACGTGGTTGCAACCATCCAGTCCAAGTTACCGGTATATCGTCCGCTTAAACCACTAACAACTGTAGTTTAACGTCCCGCCTACATGTACAGTAATGGTCCTGAGTTAACAATAACCAACCTGTGTAGCATATTCTTTCGGTGCCTGATTAAACAATAACAACCTGTTTACCACCCATCATTACGCGTATCAATGGTTCAGATTAACAACTAACAACCCTGTTTACACCCATTCATTCGGTAATGTCCTGATTAACACATAAACAACTGTTACACCCATCATTACGGTAATGTCTGATAACAATAAACAACGTTTACACCCCATCATTACGGTAATGTCTGATTAACAATAACAACTGTTTACCATCATTACGTAATGCTGATTAACAAATAACAAACCCCTGTGTGCACCCATTCATTCTGTAATGTCCTGGATTAACATAACAAACTGTTTACACCCATCAATTACGTAATGTCCTGATAACAATAACAAAATCTGTGTCCCCAACCCCCAGTCATTACGCGTAATGCTCCTGATTAACAATAACAACCTGTTTACACCCATCATTACGGTAATGTCCTGATTAACAATAACAACCAGTTTACACTCGTCACGCTCTGCCTTTCTGCTATTCCTTCCTTTTTATTTCATCATCTCATTCATTTCTCGTGTTAATTCATGTTTTTCTGAGCTGTTTTCTCTCATAATGTTTAATTCAGAGCTGTATCTGATCACATTTGTGCTAAGTTTTGCTTGTAAAAGCTTTGTTTACTTGTTGTTGTGGCAGCTAACACAAATAACAACAATAATAATAAGTATATTTGGGTTAAAGAATAGTTTTAGATGTTTAATTTTCTTCTGACTAACTAAAGATTAACATTCTTATGTGGAACTATTCTACCTATTTGACTTCTGTGGTTAATAAATATTATTTAATTTTTATTTTATTTTTGTTTTTGTGTGTTTTTAAGTGTCATAACTTTACTTTGAAGGGCGTTTTTGGGACGTTTTCTCTAACTTTGTACTGTGTATTTATTACGTTTTAATGACCCAGTCCCAAAAACTGAAGGAAAAAAAACTCAAAACTATCAAAAATACAACAATAATAATAACATTTTTAATGAATGCCTCAGTTTGGTTGGGTTTACAGTGTTGGAGAGGTCAGATATTAAAGAGAAAATCAATAGTTTTTTGGTGATTGACGAATCTTTTACAGCAAATGTCCGTAAACTGAGTGTGTGATTGGCCGGTTTCCGGATCAGGTGGGCTTGTTTTCTTCTTCTAGTCCCGTCTCTGTGGTTGTAACCCCTTCCCATCATGCCTTGCTGCAGTCTGCAGGAACCCATTTGTGTAGTTCTACCAAACCCTCCCAATTTCACCAGCGTTTTTCTCTGCTTTTCCTGTTATTTTGTGTCGTTTGGTGCCACATTTTCCCTCTTTTATTTGAATTTCTCTAGAAAAATGATAGTATGCGTGATAGTGGTTTGAGCTCCGAGCTTTCCAACTCCTCCAGTTCACCTTTTTTCAAGTATTTGAATCCTAAAATGTGAAGTTCTCGTGTCTTTTTGGAATATACTCATACTGTCAAGTCTTAAATTCACTCTTTTTGATTGCAGGATTCGACAAAAGGATTTGCTCAGACGTGGAGCAAAGGTGAAGAGACAGAAGAAGGAGAAGACGAAGACGAAGGAGAGGAAGAGGAAGAGGAGGAGGAAGAGGAGGACAATGTCGAGGAAGAAGAGGACAATGACACGCCAGCCGAAACGGAGGGACGGTCCTCCAGTTTGGACGACTGGACGGGGAAGCAGACGGAGGAGACTCAGACTGCTGTAAGGGACAGATTAATGTCTTTGTTCATTCACTCACTCATTCATCCCTTTATTCCTCATGTTGACACCAACATCTCAACTTTCCAGAAGCCCGAAGAGCTGAAGGACGCGTCCGTCCCCGAGGGAGAGCAGAAAGGTGACAGCTGCATGTCTGCAGAAGACATTACTTTTATTTAACCTAGTCTGTAAAACCTGCATCCAGAAAGCATGACTCTGTTACAACCAGCTGATAATATTAATAACAATAACAATAATAATGGGGATTTTACACCAAACAAACAATCAACAGCAGCTGAAATCAACGAGAAGGCCGACTCCGCAGGGGGGGACGAGACCGATGACGGCACCAAACCGGCCAATGGGACGGCAGACAGCAACTCCAACAGCCAATCAGGCGCCAACAAAAAGGCACAAGAGCTTTGTAGAATACTACATACATTTATTCCTTTCCTTTGTTTCTATACATTTACACTTTTTTTCAGTCCAAAGAAAAACTGATGATTTATTCTGTTAGTCTTTCTGAAACTACGGACTTTAAAATGTCCTCTCTGTCCTCCTGTCAGTTGTCTCTCTTCAGACGGCTGTCCTTCTCCAGGACCAAGCAGACCAGCGAAAGGGACCAAAGCCCAGCGCAGGGAGCCATCAGCGGGGACGCAGCCGTCCTCCGAGGGG
>NC_045756.1:674482-674613 GCF_008692095.1 Etheostoma spectabile
CCTCTCCTCCACAGAGACAAATAGATCTCTGCCGTCCGGAGCCAGGGGTCCTCGCTCCGGAGCCAGGGGCCCTCGCTCCGGAGCCTGCACCGTGCTCTGATCCCAGGGACAGGGACCAAACCCCAGCGCAG
>NC_045756.1:675268-676315 GCF_008692095.1 Etheostoma spectabile
CCAGGGACCCTGGATCCAGAGGGAGGGGCCCTCGCTCTGGATCCAGGGACCCTCGTTCTGGATCCAGGGCCATGCTCTCATCCCAGCGACTAAACCCTCAGGTGGCCTCTAGAAAAAGTCCACATTCAATTTAAAGAGCGCTTTAAAGGAACAAACCAAGTTTGTGCCAAAGTGCTTTAGAACAAAAGTAAAAATCATGAGACTACAGTACATTCAGGATGAAATCAGTGATTATTTTCTTTGTTGATTAATCTGTCGATTAATGGATTAGTTGATTGGTCTCTAGATGTGAGAAGAAGATACTCAGTTTACCGTCACAGAGGAGTGAAGAAACTAGAAAATATTCACTGGAATCAGAGATTTTTAACTTTTTATTTTGAATGAGCCAAAGCGATCATCAAAATAGTTGGCAGTAAAATTGAATTGAACAAATCAATTAAGCGATTAATCAATTAAGCGATTAATCTTTGCAGCTCTAAAGAACATAAATGCATACCAATACCAACATATACACACATCCACCCTCGTACAGACGTTCACGCAAATCTGTCCAATGCAAGTCAGACCAAAGGCACTTTACTTCTCCTTACTTCTGTACCCCGTGGTGTGACATTGTGACATCACTGTGGGACGTGGTTTTATGGTCGGAACAGACGACGGTTTCAGCCTGGCGGGAAATTACTCTTTTCAAAGGAATACTGAAAGGAAAATCCTTTTTACAGCCGAAAAATGCATCCAAACCAGCATAGAAACATCTGAAAACCACTCTGCCTTTGATCCATGTGTTCGGTAGACAGAGGAACCCAGAGACAAAGACACGTCTCAGATCAGCGTCTCGATTGGTTGGTTGGTTGATTGATTAATTAGTTCTGTGAAATATCAGAAACCTCTTCATCACAAGGCCCCAGAGCCCAAAGAGGTGTCTTCAGACGCTTTGTTTTGTCCCTTTAAACAGACATAACCTCACAGATATTTCATCTACAGTCACAGGAGACAACGAGAAGCTGCAAATATTCACATTTGAGGAGTTTGAACCAGGGAATTTTG
>NC_045756.1:676865-686603 GCF_008692095.1 Etheostoma spectabile
GCGCGGGGGTCCGGACAGCTTTGTGGGGCCAAAAGTGTGGTTGCCTGTTGGACCACTAATTTAAAGGGCTGTTTGAGGGTTAAGACTTGGTTTAGGATTAGGGTTAGAATTGGGTTATGGTTAGGGTGGGGGTAAGGGTGAAGGTTAGGCATTTAGTTGTTATGGTTACGGTTAGGGTAAGGGTTAAGGTTAGGCATTTAGTATGATGGGTTAAGGTATAAGGGGCTAGGAATGCATTATGTCAATGACTGGTCCCCCGACTAGTGGAGACGTGTGGCGTGTGTGTGTGTGTGTGTGTGTGTGTGTGTGTGTGTGTGTGTGTGTGTGTTTTGAACAAAGGATGTAAATCTTATTTATTATAAGGTCCCAGAGCACATTTGCACTTTTTGAAAATGTGATCTGTTTGCATCGGTTTTATATTCCGACCTGATAATCTCGTTAAAACTGACTTTTTCCTTTTGTCATCATTTGTATTTTCTGTGACGTCAGTAAACATTTTTGACATGAAGCTGAACACGAGTCGTTGTGTTTCTGCAATTTTGACACTTTTCGCCTATTGATCCTGTTTGAATTGAGCCATGAAACACACTCAAAACGAGGCTAGCCCTTCAAAAGCATTCACACACAGACGTAGACGTATAACTAGACATAAAGAAGGTATACACACGTACTTATATGTCTGTGTGTATGTCTATTTTCTGGGCACGTGTGAACAAATAATAGGGCGAGAGTCCACTTCATTGAATTTATCCTTCAGACTACAGGGGAGAGAAATTAAAACTTTCAAGAAAAACGTGGGATTTTAATCCTTCAATCTCAAGATGAGTTGTTGAGTCAGTGATTTATCTCAGTGAGCGAATCCTAATTAACCAATTAACCCCTGTGTTGTCTTTCCCCGTAAACCATGAACTTGTCCTTGCAGGTCAAAATTGAAAATGAACATTTTTAACCCTAACCCTAAAACATCAACAACAACAAAAAGTCCATGAAGGTAACCATTAATTTCACCAGAAGATGGTTTTATGGAATCATCCGTGTTATTTTTGGGGCAATTTGGTTGAGAGAAATCCATATATTTCTGATATAAAAACACTTTGACCCGGGTCAGTTTGACCCGGGGACAACAACAGGGTTAAGTTGCAACCAGCAGGGGGCAACCGTTGGCAGGGCGCCGCATTCTCTTCTTCGTCGCTTTTTATTCTCGTTCTGTTGACAGCACACCGGAAGTCCTAACCAGCACCCTGTTTTTCTTCAAGAAAAATACCGGTTTTCTTCTATTTTTAACTTAAAAAACGTAAACTGTGCCCACTTTGGACCAGCGATAGATGACGGGAATGGAGGAATATCCCAACGGCAACGAGGTTTGTACCGTACTTTACGTATTTAGTGATAAATTACGGTAGATAGTAGCTAGCTAGCTGCCCTAGCTAGCCACTCCTAGCGTTATTTACCAGGTCATTTGTGATGCTAAGGCTTTATTTTGGTGTCAAATCGTTATATAGTATTGCTTATTATATTTACAACTGTCTGCTAATCTGTTTCTGGTTGCTAGCAAGTTGTTTAAAGTGACATTGGGACTTATATAGGGTTATAGGGTTAAATATGCTATTTCTGTTTATATACTATGTGACTGAAAATGTAGTAAATGTTAAAGTATTTGTCTGTTTCCCATTTTCAGGGCTCCTTTAACTCTGAAGAAGCTGATGGCATTGTCAAAGAGGTAATATTAACCCGGGTTAACCCTTTGATATTGTTTACTTTTAGTAGCTTTAAGGTTGCTAATATCATTAATGCTACACACACACTATCAGACTGTATCTCACCTGTGGAGTTAAATATTCAAACCCACGTTTATCTCTGTTATCTCTCTAATTCTCTCCAAATGTTGGGTGGTTTTACTGGAGTATCCCTCCACAGTGCACTGAGTGGGACACTGGCAGAAGTTTCATTGTGTTTTGCTGTGAGGTTCGCTATTAATTCAGATGTTTTTATAGGATTTATTAAAGAAAGTAGTTCATTTTTTTAACCTATTTTTCATTTTGACAAGAACAAAACAGGAGACATCAGAGATGGTCATCAGAGATACTAATTTTTTAAACTTATGTGCTATTTAACTGTTACACAGCTGAGTCTAATAGTGGAAACTGGTGCATTAAGGAACTCTTTAGAAAAAACCCATAAAAGAAAATGATAATGTTTCTTCTGTACTCAGGTTTTTAACAGCGTCCGCTCTTTATTTCAGTCTCCTCGGGGTGAAACTGCACCCAGTGACTTCCACATGACTGTAAACATGGAGCTGTTATCTCGTGTGTGTGTGTGTGTGTGTGTGTGTGTGTGTGTGTGTGTGTGTGTGTGTGTGTGTGTGTGTGGTGTGGTGTGTGTTGTGTGTGTGTGTGTGGTGTGTGTGTGTGTGTGTGTGTGTGTGTGGTGTGGTGTGTGTGTGGTGTTTCGTTTGCTTGTAGTGCTCGAGGGGGTCGTAGGCGCTGACGACTACAGCCTGAATCAGGTGAAACAAGTGGACCGCCGGCATCGTGGAGCGCTGCCTCACGCAGCTCGTCAACAGGGGAAACCCTACAAAGTACAATCGGTGTGTGTGTGTGTGTGTGTGGTGTGTGTGTGTGTGTGTGTGTGTGTTGTGTGTTGTGTGTGTGAGGAGAATTATTTAACAGGGTACCTCTGGGGTCTTTATATAAGTATAAAATGTAATTTTCTAGGTCTTAAAAGCAGTGCATTTGCTTTAAAAAGGACATTTTTCTTGTCCTTTTTTGTAGGATTAAATGAATGCTGTATGTATGCTTATTTAAATAATAAAATAGATACTTTTGTATTTTTAGTTTCCTGTCATAAGAGCTTGAAATGGGTGAATTTTTTTTAATTGATTTTTTTTTTTGTCATCAAAGTAAAAATGCACTTCACAAAAATGTTTTAGTAAATTCAGGGAACGTTACTTGGTAAATACTTAATTTCTTCTTCTCTCCGGATTAAAATCCACACGTTCACGTTGTGAAGTTGGCATTTAGTTTGATCCTAGGTGGTATTAAAAGTCTTAATGTATTTTGGAGACCCATGGGGGGGGGGGGGGGGGGGGGTGGGGGGTTGTACGTGTGACTGCTTTCAAATAAAACTAGACACAAAATGGAATAAAGTGCTTATTGTGACTGTTTGTGTCCGTACAGTGACGTGTGCGGTGATGCAGAAAACAGGAGCAGGTCTCCACACAGCGAACTCCTGCTACTGGGACACCGCCGGGGGACGGTAAGCTGACACACCACACACCACACAGAGACCACACACAGAGAGAACACACACCAACAGACAGAGATACACACACACACACACACCACAACACAGAGACACAGAGACCACACACACACAGACAAGACCCACACACAGACACACACAGACAGAGACACACCACAGACAAGACACACACACCCCCAGACAGAGACACACAGACAGAGACACACACAACAGAGACACACAGCACCAGACAGAGAGACAGAGAAAGACACACACAACCAAACACACACACAGACAGAATAAAAACACACACACAGACAAAGAAGACAACCCACACACACACACAGACAGAGACACACAGACACACAAGACAGAGACACACACACACACACACACACACAGACATGGAATCACAAGACACACACACAACACACAACACAGCAGACAGAGACACCACACACAGGACACAAAAACAGCAGCAGAGACACACACACAGACTGGGACAACACACACGACAGAGAGAGAACACACACACACAGACTGGGACACCACACAGACACAAGACACACACCACAGACTGGGACAACACACAACAGAAGAGCCCAGGACACCACACAGACTGGGACACACACACAGACAGAGAGAGACACACACACACAGACTGGACACACCACACAGACAGACCAGACAGAGAGGACAACACACACACAGACAGACAGACAGACAGACGACACACAACGCAACACACACAGACAGAGAAAGACACACACACACACACCGACAGAGAAAGCACCAACACACACACACACACACACACACACACACACACACACGGAGAGGTCCAGCCTCGTCACGTAGGGCGAGCTCTTCTGTTGTTGTCATACACTGTAAATCTATCGGTAATGATGCTTGGTTTTAAACCGAATTCTGGCGCAGTGCTCCCTTCACAATAAAACAACAGCGACATTACATCACTTCCAGCTTAGAGAGCAATGAAAGTAAAACAGCTTCGCCGATGTGTTAGAATATAAAGTGTATAATTGTGTTAGAAAACACAAGTTGCCACGGTCACGGCGGTGCATTGCTGCAGAGTAAATATAAGGGAAACTCGATGGATATTTGGCAATAGCATTTGCATTTATACATTCTCATGTTTTTTAATTATCTCTCTTAACTTTCTCCTCCTCATTTGTTGTTTTTGTTCCTGCAGGAAGCTGCACGGTGAGATGGGAAAACCGCACCATGTACTGTGTAGTCAGTGTGTTTGCTGTGGCTATCCCATAAGAGAGAGAGGAAGAGAGAGACACACACACACACAGATAGAGACACACACACACACACACACCAGACAAGACAGGCTCTCTCACACACACCAACACACACACACACACACACACACGTAAACAGACAGTCACACAAACGCAGACAGAGACAGTCTCTCTCTCAGACACACACACACACAACATATAAACAGACAGTCACACACACACACACACAGAGACACACACAAACCCACGACAGACAGAGACAGTCTCTCTCTCACACACACGCACACACACACACACAGAGACAACCACACACCAAACCAGTCACACACACGCAGACAGAGACGTCTCTCTCACACACAACACACACACCACACACAGAGACCAACAACACATAAACAGACGTCACACAAACACACGCAGACAAGAGACAGTTCTCACACACACACACACACACACACACATAGACAGAGAACACCACACACAAGAAACACACACACACACAGAGAACACCACACAGCAGAGAGAACAGTAACACACACACACACACACACACACACACACACACAACACACACAAGAACACACACACACATAGACAGAGAAACACAGACAGAGACCACCCACACACACACACACCACACACACACAGAGACACACACACACATAGACACACCACACCACAGACAGAGACACACACCAACACCCACCTCTGCTGCACCAGAGGGAGCTGCAGTGTCCCCCCCCCCCCCCCGTGCCACAGCTTGGTGTACACCTGGAAGCTGACCTTTGGAAGCTTGACCTTTAACCTCTAGTGGGAAAGTTACACGAGCTAAAACAGTATTTTCAGCCTTCAGATGCATGACTCATCTCTTAATGTATTTATCTGCTCATGTCGCTGCTGTAGCGTCTCGGTAATCTCCCTCTGACGCCTGACGGCAGCCGGACACCTTCTTCTTCGTGTGTTTGTGACGTTAATTACGTGCATCGTGGCAACGAGAGAGAGGATTTTTGTATTTTTTTCTCGGTGTTTTGCTGCAGGAAAATAAACGTGAAGACATGAACAGAAGTGTCCAGTCGTTTATCTTCAATTAATAACTAAATTATCTGATTTATGTTGTGTATATCCATGATATCCTCTCAGTTTTTAATGTTTTGGCTGTTTTTCTCCATTCTTCAGATGCACTAAATGTGTAAAATTGACACAAAACCTCTCAGAAAGTTCAAGTTTATTATCCAAAAATAAAAAGGAAACCCCCGTTGGACTTGGGTGCTAAGGAAAATATATTAAAAAAGCACATGGGTGCTAAAGAAAATACATTAAAAAAGCACATGGGTGCTAAGGAAAATACATTAAAAAAGCACATGGGTGCTAAGGAAAATACATTAAAAAAGCACGTGGGTGCTAAAGAAAAGACATTAAAAAAGCATCACAGATGTGATGAATAAAATCAGCTTTTCTTGTACAATTTAAATTAAAAAGAAATAACATTTACTATGTTTTTTTTTTTAAACACAATCACACTGAAACAAGATGGCTGCTGGTTAGTCGTTATAACAGATGCTTTCTTCAAGTCTAATATGCTAATTTTTTTTAATTTAAATTAAAAAGAAATGACATTTGGTCTGTTTTTTAGACACAGTCACAGTGGAACAAGATGGCCGCTGGTTACTCGTTATAACAAAGCTTCTTTTGTACAATTTAAATTAAAAAAGTCATTTTTATAAGGAAACCAGACAGAGAAAATCCACTCATGATGTGAAAAAGCCAGTATTAAAAAGTGTATTTAAACAATATTTCTAAATCCTGTACTCATGCACACGGAGTAAAAACTAAACGTGAACAATGCCCCACTGTAGCAACGCTTTAATGCCTTGCTCAGGGGCGATTTAAGCCGTTTATTTTCCTTTTTTTTTCTTGCCTGTATGTTCGGGGATTTGAACCATGAGGAATCAGACGTGCTTCTTTGAAATATGTCTTGTGTGAAAATAGGAAGGACCGTTTTGAAAGCACGCACGCACTGCACGTACTGACGTACACTCAAAAGGGAAGAGTGATGAGGAAAACGCGGGTGTTCTTACGTTGCTTTGAGAAACGAGCGGTTCTGTCGTTTGCAAAGCGTGCGGGAAGTAGACATGTAGACTGCACGTGGAAACCGTATGTAAATTAATAACAGTTTGTTTATGTGAAGTTTCATCTCAGTCTACGCTCTTCTCCCTCTCTCTCGCTCTTAGATCTCTTCTCTACTCGTCTTTGATCGCTCTACTCTTCGTCTCTCTATATCCCTCTCTCTCTCTCCTCTTCTATCCGCCTCTATCGTCTTGTCTCTCTCCTCTCCTCTCTCTTCTCTCCTCTCCTCCCCTCTCTCGATCGCTCCTCTCTTCTTATCTCTCTATCGCTCTCTCTCTCTCCCCTCTCTCGCTCTGCTCTCGCTCTCTCCCTCTCTTCTCTCCGTTCGCTCTCTGTCCCTCTCTCTCTATCGCTCTGCTCTCTCTCTCTCTCTCCCTCTCTCTATCGCTTGTCTCCTCTCTCTCTCACGTCTCTCTATCGCCTCACTGTCTCTCTGTCTCTCTCTCGCTCTCTATCCTCTGTCGCTCTCCTCTCCTCTCTCAGTCTCTCTATCGCTCTCTCTCTCCCTCTCTTGTCTCCTATCTCTCTCCTCTCTCCTCTCTCCTTCGCTCTCTCTCCTCTCTTCCCCTCATCGCTCTGTCTCTCTCTCCCTCTCTCTCTCTATGCTTTGTCTCTCTTCTCCTCTCTCTCTCTCCCTCTCCTATTCTCTCTTCTCTCCCTCTCTCTGTCACTCACTCGCTCTTTCCTCTCTCTCTTACTCTCTCACTAGCTTTCTCTCTCTCTCTCTTGCTCCCCCCTCTCTCTCCCCCCCCCCTCTTCTCCTGGTTGTTGTTAGAAGTTCTCTTTGTTGAAGATGAACTTGACTCTCCCTCTGTGTGAGAAGACTCTGTTTTCTCTCTCTCTCTCTCCCTCCTTCTCTCTCTCCCTCTCTCTCCCTCTTCCCCCCTCCCTCTCGTCCCCCTTCCCCCCCTCTCTCTCCTGGTTGTTGTTAGAAGTTCTCTTTGTTGAAGATGAACTTGACGTCTCCCTCTGTGTGAGACAGACTCTGTGTCTCCAGGGATTTCCCGAGCTGAGGCGGACCGCACAGGAACACTCCCACTTTAGTCCTGAGGACACAAAGACACAAAGACACAAAGACACAATCATTCAAGATAACCACCAGTACTTTGGGTATATCTTTGATGTTTGTATTGATATTTTGCATGTGCACTCTTTATAAGATCTTGATAAGACGCAATCGTTTTTTTTAATGATCATTTTAAATTGATGCAAAAGAAAAACAAGACGCCGGAAAATCCAGAGAATCACTCGTTGTTTTCCTTAGGTTTAGTTTTCAGCTTCCTGTTTGGTGCTGGGGAGAGTTTTATTCCAACGTTGGAAAACGGTCCTGAAATCTCTTGAAAGAGCTCTGGTGTCAGACTAAAAAGGTGTAACTGCAGGTCTGGTATTTCCCCAGGTGAAGAACGAACTTGACCAGGTCTTAAAAGAAGACTTTTTGCTAAAGCCGCTAGTTAATTATCTTCTTCTATCTCTGTCGAGGTTTGTGGAAGACTTAGGTCCCTCCTTCAGGAACATGGGACGTTATTTCAATTAAAATAAATGCAATTTCACATACTTTTGGACCATTATTGTCACCTTATCTGTTACTAAAACTCTGAAAAAGCTAGATCAGATAATACAAAATAACACTCAAAATGCTTAAAGACTTAAAGTTGCTAAATAACTGGAGAGGAAGTAATTTAGTTGGTTTACAAGTACATGGTTATGTTGACAAACGGAGACATGTCCCTTCGTTTCACACACACAAACGGAGAATTTGCCTCTTTTTAAAATCTAAAAAGATCTAAAAAGATCTTTGAAATCTTTGTTTGCACGTAAACTGAGACGAACGGAGGTCTAGGCCGCCGAGGAAGTGAGAAAGAGAAGATTCGTTGTTGTTGATGCTATTTGCTCTTGACGGCATATATATATACACGGGTACGTGTAACCGAACACACCTATCTAAAAAAGGGACAGCTGTAAGATGTTATTTCTAGGAACCGGAGAGGTTGAAACGTCCGTTAATGAAAATGGCCGCCCATGTAAACGCAGTGTTAGTGTTGGTAGTAGTGACATGTGGAGGAGGGCGGGGTTTGCATCCAGCTGAGTGAGATGATTGACACAGCTGCTGCTTGTTGTCCAATCACGCTCTCCCTTTCTATGCAGGAGTGTGTCTGACCTTCAGATGACCTTCAGATGACCTTCAGCCGCACAGCGCAGACATGAGGAGGCCAGAGAGCCGACGCAGACGGTCACACTGTGTAAGTTTATGTTGGGAGTGTGTGAGCAGCCGTAAAATAAGAGGAGCTTCTTTTCTCAAAAGCCCTGAATCTTTTAGAGGCTGTAGCGGACTAAAGTTAGTTAAAGTGGACTAATTGTTTGAGTTAGAAAAGCAGAAATTAGGAATTATTGAGACTAAAATTAAAGGAATGGATGTTGATGATAATCAGACTGGAATATGTCAACTTTTACTCAATACTATTTCAACAACACTTCCATTTGTTTTACAATGTTATAAAATATAATAAGACCCAAAATTAATGAAAGTACAGATTTGTACTTGGCAAAGAGCGTTGGAATCAATCATGTTATTTTGGGGAATTAAAAAGATCATTGATATAGGACAACATGAGGACAACACGAGGACAACATGGGGACAACATGGGGACAACAGGAAGACAGCATGGGGACAACATGAGGGCAGCATGATGACAACATGAAGACAACATGGGGACAACATGAGGGCAACATGAGGACAACATGGGGACAACATGATGGACAACATGAAGACAACATGGGGACAACATGAGGGCAACATGAGGGCAACATGAGGACAACATGGGGACAACAGGAAGACAGCATGGGGACAACATGAGGGCAGCATGAGGACAACATGAGGACAACATGGGGACAACATGGGGACAACATGAGGGCAGCATGAAGACTACATGGGGACAACATGGGGACAACATGGGGACAACATGAGGGCAGCATGAAGACTACATGAGGACAACATGGGGACAACATGAGGGCAACATGAGGACAACAGGAAGACAACAGCAGCATGTCATCAGCAGTAACGTTATCACCGCGTGTGTGTGTGTGTGTACACAGTGTGTGTGTG
>NC_045756.1:686613-690419 GCF_008692095.1 Etheostoma spectabile
TGTGTGTGTGTACACAGTGTGTGTGTGTACACAGTGTGTGTACAGTGTGATAGCATAACAAAGGGCCTCACCCTGGGTGCTTTGACGCGATATGGGTGAACTCGTTGTCCCAGTTGGGTTTCCCGTAAAGAGTTTTCTGTTTGAGCCCTGTGATTGGATCGTTCTCCGCCTCGTGGTGCACACGGAAGTGAGCCGCCTGTTGGAGACAAAGACAGTTCAAAGGAGGTTTGATCGTGTGCAGATGTCTGAACGAGGCAGTTTAAGGACCACTTATTTCTTAATTCATCCATTTGGCTCTAAAGGTCTCATGAGCTGTAGATGAGACAACTTCTCTTGATTCCAGCATCTTAAATGTGAATTTCTTCTAGTTTCTTCTCTCCTCTGAGACAGTAAACTCAAAATCTTTAAGTTGTGTACAAAACAAGACATTTGAGGACGTCTTCTTGGGCTTTTTGATAAACCAGATTGACATTTTTCACCATTTTAGAGACCAAACAACTAATCTAATAATCCAGAAACGGCTCCACAGATTAACGGCTACTGATTTTGATCGTCGGTGCCGTGTTTCGGACCTCGGTCTCCTTCCAGCGGGTCAGGTAGATGTTGTAGCTGAGGAAGTCGGTCACGCCCTTCTCGGCCATCTGACCCTCCAGAGACTGCAGCAGGTCCGCGAACCACTCGAAGGCCTGCGTCTCCGGGCACAGCCAGTAGAAGTAGATCTGGGGAGGACAGGGACACATGAGCTCAGATTTACCAGTTTGGAAGAATTTACAGTCTTGACACCTTTTATAAAGTATCAGTAACCACCCAAAATCTACCCTGTGTTTAGCCTGAATTCAAAGCAAAGGTTCCCTTTGGTTATGCACGCATCTTTCTGTTTGCAGACCATGTTTATTTGCCCTGAACTGTATCGCATCGCCTTTATTTCAGCAGTGAAAGTCCCATTCTTGAGCTTGGGAATTGTAGTTTTAACAGTGCTCAACTTTCCGGAGCGTGAGACCAGGTCGCCTCACTAGGTCGGTCTCGCAGGCACTTATCCCAGTTCCCCCCTATAAAAACAACTTTAGTCAGAAATCTTTTTTTTTTTTTATACATATACCAAGATGTGGAATGACATCCCACATCACATCAGAACCCTATCATCCATCACATATCTAAAAAAGGCACAAACGTTTATGTTTGCGTTGTCCGTATTTGTCCAGCCCAGCTGATGTCTTATGTAACTGTATTGTTGTTTTCAGTTGTCAAAATCTATTTTTCCATATCGATGTCTTGTGTTAACGTCTGTCCTGACGTGCTGTACCCATGTTTTATGTGTCTGCAGAACCGGAACCTGCTGAAAACCAGTTTTTAAACTGAGTCAGGCCCGTTTATATATTGTAATGTAATTGTTACTTTTTCTAACTTTCCTGTGTAATAAATATATGAAATGAGCTTTCAAACTTGGATCACTTTCTTCATCTGCGGATGGAGTTTGCTTACTTTTCAATATTTAAGGTCACAGGTTAATATAATTTATATTATGCTACCGACTCTTGCTTCATTACTGTAATTACACATTCAATTTAATTTTAACGTCGCTTACACCGCAATATTGTTTCTTGTATCATGGCAGCCGCACTTTAAAACACCTTTATTTGACGCCATTTTGCTTCCTTCCAGTCTACCTTATAATCAGTGTCTATTGTTTGCCTGTATTTCTTGTGTGTTTACTTGTTTGTGTGTTATTTAAGAAGAAAATGCTGCTGCTGTAATAAGGAAATGTCCCCGTTGTTGGATGAATAAAGTCTGATCTAATCTACGATACTTTCCATAAGTCTTAAAGTGACAGTCCATCTGCTGAAGATGATGTTGTACAGCTGAAAGCCCCAGACAGAGAAACCTAAATTGGGATTATTTCCAATCTTGAGCATGATCTTTGACACTTGCTAGAAATTTAGTCCCCTTCCTAATTGTCTCTCAGTCCCCCTGAGCGATGGGATGTCTCCCTCACCTTCTTGGTGAAGACGTCCTGGTTGTTCTGGATGCGTTTGTACCACACAGACTTGAGGATGGAGGCGAACGGAGTGACGCCGATCCCCGCGCCGACCAGCATCACCACCTCGTACCGAAACACGTCTTCACTGGCTGTCCCGAACGGCCCGTCTATGGCCAGCCTGGGGGACACAGAGAGGGGGAGACGGGTCACGATGGGAGGCACTGGGATCCAAAGCACAACCATTTCAGAAATATTTAATATTAAATACAGTATATTTAGACGCTATCAACAGAGACCAACAGCCACAAACAACACACTGAGACATCAGAACGCGTCCAAGAGCCTAAAAAAACACAGAAAGGAAAGCTGGGAAACAACGCACACACACACACACACACACACACACACACACACACACACACACACGTACGTGCAGGCTGTAGCACAAGGCTTCAGCTCCATGGATGTGTTCCATATAGACTACATCCAAGAAAAAAGGGTCCATGCACGGAAAGAAAGGTCGTGAGGTTGCTTCCATCATTTTAATATTTAATATTCTGATAAGTGTCCTCAATGTCTCTGTGCTTCATTTATCATTATTTTTCCATATATCTACAGATTTATGCGATTGCAGTGGGAGCCTAACGTGGATCAAAATCAGACTTAAACCTCTAAATGTGTGAAGGGTCAAAAACAGAACCTCCTAAATGAAATGTGTATTTATATACTCGCAAAACAATTTCCCCTGTGGCTGTTTTGTTGTTGAATATCGTGTGTGTGTGTGTGTGTGTGTGTGTGTGTGTGTGTGTGTGTGTGTGTGTACTGGTCAGCTGAATCAGGGGGAATTTGCGGCCTCCATCCAGCCAATCCATCCATCCATCCATCTATTAACCTATCATCTTCATACAGCACTTCTCTCCACTACTATTTCCATCCGCCATCTTACTATATCCATCCATCCATCCTATCCTACTATCCAGTCCATCCTATATGCTTACTATCATACACATCATATCATCATCCCATCCATTTACTGATCAATCCATCATACTCCATCATCAATTCCATCTATGTCACATCCATATCCATCATCCATCATCTATCCATCCATCTATCTACATCCATCCATCCATCCATTCCATCCATACCTATCCATCCATCAATCAGCTCCATCCACATCCAATATCCATCTAATCAATCCTCCATTCTTACTATCAATTTCATCCATCCATTCTACGATCAAAGCGTAATCCATCCATCCATCCATCTCTCATCATAATCTACCATCATCCATCCTCTACTAAGTCCATGCATTACCACCATCCATCCAGTACATTCCATCCTCATCATTTCATCCATCATCCATACTACCATCAATCTCCATCTCTACTATACATAAGCCATCCATCATCTTAATTGCCAATGCCATCTCTATCACATCCATCAATCATCATCTTCGTAAGATTAGCAGGCAGGTGTTGCACTCGACCGCTTCCCTAGCCTGAATGTCATACCCACGTCTCTCTACTTTCATATCTTCAGCTGTCCTGTAAAGAATAAAGGCTGAAAATGTCTCCCCCCCTCCCCAAAAAAAAAAAAAAATCATCCACTACTAACAATTTGACTACACACTTTCCCCCGACTAGGTCCCACGCCCAGCACTTCGTTTGTCCTCTCATCCTTAACTCGAGAGATACGACTTAGTATCTGTCGTGTCAAAACAAAAGAGACAATCAGACACGTAAACAACATGTCGTGAACATTGGAATCAAGGAATAAATAGTCATTATCAAAACACGTCTGAATTGACTTATCATTGCACACACAA
>NC_045756.1:690587-691628 GCF_008692095.1 Etheostoma spectabile
TTGTCCCCCCCCCCCTCCCTCCCTCCTGCTGTCGTACTTAGGCAATTTCCAGGCCTCCTGAGGCTCTGTTTTGTCTCCCCCGCAGGCCTCGTACAGCGCCTGGGTCCAGTCTCCCACGATGCGGATGTGGGCGCTGAAGTAGTCCTCCTCGGGGGCGGACGTCAGGGTGAAGGGGTGCCACTCCAGCCTGGAGACGGACGGACACTGGATGAAGACGTACTGACCCACCTCCATGTGGAAACCTTTCCTCTTCATCTGCAACTCCAGAGTCTTAGACGGGTGCATCACCACCTGAGGGACAGGTATGGGAGTAGTTAGAGCTATAAACACTTTAATTTTAGGGAATTTCTTTCTGCATTTACTTCAAAAATCTACCCAGAGCCCAAAGTGACGTCTACAAATGTTTTGTTTTTGTTTGTCCAGCAGAAAATCCAAATTATTGTAGTCTTGTCATCATCATATTGTAAAAAAGGATGAGTGATTTGATATTTGGAGTCATCCAGATTTGGGGACATACGTACAAACAGGGAAATGTGTCTTTAAACAAGTTCCTTGGTGCATGTCTGAACTGTCTACCAAAGTTCATTTAAATCTGCCAAATACTTTTTTGAGATATTCAACAAACGTAGAGGATAGAGAACCTCCTCTGTGCACAAAACTATAAATAATAAGTCTGTGAAATATCCTGCAGTTGAAGCACTTTTTGAGTTTTATACAATTTCTAAAAACTGCTGCTTTTCCTCTTCAGACCATGACTGTGTACATCACTCTTATTTCACCACACACACACACATACACACACACACACCTTGGTGATGACGACTTTCTGGTGGGAGCGATAGAGTCGGACGAGCCTCTCACACACGTAGAGGATCATGGGGCCCACCACCCACTTCCACGTCTGCAGAAAAGGTAAAACAACAGCTTAAAAGATGCGACACGCTAAAAGAATGTACTGCAATGAAACTGTTTCCCATGAGCACCCTGCAGTCTGCAACACTGTTTCCCATGAGCACCCTGCAGTCTGCAACAGTGTTTCCC
>NC_045756.1:691638-692569 GCF_008692095.1 Etheostoma spectabile
TGCAGTCTGCAACAGTGTTTCCCATGAGCACCCTGCAGTCTTTAACAGGGTTTCCCATGAGCACCCTGCAGTCTGCAACAGGGTTTCCCATGAGCACCCGCGCACCCAACATAGGCTCGTTCGAGATGAGCAGGTCGCGCAGAAATAGATCACCGCCGCGATCGGCGCCGTAGCATGCGGTTAGATTTGTGTCCCGACTTGATCCGACTTGCTCTGACGTCAGCACACGTGGGCAACGGAAATCCCACGAGAGCAGGGGGCCGCAGTCTGAGACGCAGGGGCGCAGTTGCTTTTCACCGACTGCAAGAGCCAGGCGGACCCAGAGCATGCTGGGAAACGCCGGCTTCTCAGCTGATTTAACACCTGTTTGGTTTACAACATGATGACGTTTTATATAAACATTTTATTGTTTTTGAATCGGAGCGATTTTAATTGCTATTTGTCTGATTTAAAGACTCATTCTGTACAGAACACATGTTGTGTGACTGATAGTTAAGTTTAGAAGTCAAAGAGACTAAATCTTATCAGATCCCTGGATCATCTACATCTGGTTTTGATCATTAAATCAGCAAAGGTCGCAATGTATAGCACTTTGCATCACACTCTGGTCATAACTAAACAACTGGAGCACTGTGTACCATCTGATTATGTGGTTCCTGATTATTTTGATTAAATCTGAATCGTCACCACCGTGTTTTTCATTCACTCTTCCTGTCCAGCCTGAAGGAGCTGGAATCGGCTGGAAACTGTCCGAGCTTGTGACCGCAGCTTTTATCACCCAACCCGCCCCCCGCTGCCGCCGGCGTGCTCTCGTCCACTTTACAGGCGAGGCGCAGTTCATCTCGAACGAGCCTACTGTTTCCCATGAGCACCCTGCAGTCTTCAACAGGGTTTCCCATGAGCACCCTGCAGTCTGCAACAGGGTTTCCCA
>NC_045756.1:692579-693277 GCF_008692095.1 Etheostoma spectabile
GCAGTCTGCAACAGGGTTTCCCATGAGCACCCTGCAGCACCCAACACTGTTTCCCATGAGCACCCTGCAGCTCACCATTGGAGGGTTTCCAGCAAACTCCGGCACAGCGCAGTCGGAGCCGTTGTTTCCCCAGTCTTCAAACTGGTCGGCACAAACCAGCGGGTCGTTTGTCTTCAAGCTAGCGGCTGTCTGTCCTCGCACGATCCGCCTGCAGTCAGGGAACAACACACACAGGAATTATAGTTATTTAAGTCAGTGTATGTCATTTTAAGTGAATCAACTTGTTTTGACCACCACTTTGAAAATCCTTGAGCCACGCGGGCTTGTTACCAGCCAATCACCTGCCTCATACAGGTGAAATACAGAAAATACACGAGCATCATTCTTGGACTTAAGACATTTTGTACAGAATGCAGCAGCAAGACTTAAGTCTGAGACCGGCAGGAGATCACACATTGCTTCGGTGCTTAAGGCTCTTCATTGGCTACCGACAGGTTTTTAGAGTGCATTTTAAAATTTGTATCACTATTTATAGAGCCTTGCATGGTCAAGCTCCTGCATCCAGGATCTATTGCACGCACACACTCCTGGTCTCTCTCTGAGGCCTTCAGACCGAGACCTGGTCCCAGAACACGTTTTAAAACCAGAGGTGATCGAGCGTTTTCTGCAGCTTTCTCCCTTTAGCTTTGAGAGCTTTG
>NC_045756.1:693287-694385 GCF_008692095.1 Etheostoma spectabile
AAACTTTTAAAAAACACCTCAAGACGCTTCTTTTTAGACAAGCTTTTAACCGGCAGTATGGCTCAGTATTTTATGGGTTGCTGTTTTATTTTTACTGTGAAGCACTTTGTGACCCTTCTTGTCTGTGAAAGCTGCGTTATAAAGTTTACTTACTTACTTTTACTTACTAATACACGTGTAAGGGCTGTCAAGTTAACAAAATCCAACGGTTGGTGAACGCTGTCTTATTTGCCGATAGTCAACAAGGAGAACATCGGTCAATAGGATATTCTGCCAATAGATCAGTGAATCCTCAGAACATATATCTATCTCATTTTCCCATTTTTGAGCCCAAATCCAAGGAAATGGTGGATTTGGTTGAAATGTGAAAGAACGGCAGCAAAAAACAACTAATGAATCACTTAATTGTCATTGGCTACCTGCCTACTGGCAGTAGATTGGCAGTTTGACCCGCATTTGGCACGTAGTCGGGTTATGATTTCAGCCCTGGCTGCTAGTAACTGTACCTTCACACGTCATCTCGGTGCTTCTTACACTCAATCATGTGTATCTTGGTCTGACTGAATGTTACATGTAGTTTTTGTGCCTTCTCACCCAAAGCCGTGGAACACCAGGCCGATGAAGAAGATGACGAAGAGGTGGTGTGTGTACCAGAAGACCTCGAAGTAGGACCTGCGGATCACCTCCATGGATGAAGTGATGATGAGGATGAGGGCCAGCGTGATGACCACGCCCGTCAGACCGGCGATGGTGGTGAACATGACGATGGTAGGACTCTGCACGGAAAACACACAGCACGCAATGTCAGTGTCAGTTTTACGTCTAAGGCACATTTAAAAACAACAGTTGACCAAAGAGTCGAACGGGGTCGATGTCAAATACATAAATAACAAGAGTAACAATGACTCCAACCAACGTGAATCACAGGGAGACAAACAACAACACTTTAAAACATCAGAATCCAGGTTAACGAGCCCCCCCCCCCCCCCCCACCCCCCCCACCCCCCACACCATGCATATTGAAAGCTGCAGACCCATACAAAAACGGTTTAACATCGCTGCTTAACAGGCACCTTTTGCAGCCTTCTAACCCTCGCA
>NC_045756.1:694753-695578 GCF_008692095.1 Etheostoma spectabile
GTTGTTTCTATAGGGTGGGGTCGCCCACTGTATAGGGGGTTGTTTCTATAGGGTGGGGGCACCCGCTGCAAAGGCTCCATCGCCCTTATTTTTTAGCTTTGATCTAGGGACTAGGCACAGCGGGGGTCAAAGGTCACGGGGTCGGCGGAGGTCAGCTTGGTTGGCTAACTTCCCTCATGTACCAATGTCCGATTTGTCATAGTTCGTCTCCATGGCGACAGCGACGGTGGGCACGTACTCTCTCTGCTGCTTCTGCAGGAAGTACGAAGCCACTCTGGAGGTTGACGAGTGACCTCAGGGGGTCTGTGGAGATTCGGTAATTTCTTCAGAATACTTTCGTTATTTAAAGTAAATTTGCAACTGAAATTGTGCAATATTAAAAATAATCAGAGTGACACAATTAGTGCAGGAAGTTGTGAAAGTGTGAGTGCTAATTAAAGCCGAATGTCCACTGAGGACAAGACAAAATGGCCGTCTGGAGTTGATTGTGTGCAACGTTGGAAGAGTTCAAACGATGTCGACACATTGAAAACATCACACATGAATAAATCAAACTGACAATATGATCATGAATAAAATCTGAAATCATCTGAAACCAGTTGCACGAGAAAGAAATGCAGTTCAGAGTCTGAGAGAACTTTAATTAGAGGAAGGAACAGTCTTACAACCTTCCCTAAAATCGTGTGTGTGTGTGTGTCTCTCTCTCCCCCCTTTCTGTGTGTGTCTCTCTCTCCCCTTTCTGTGTGTCTCTCTCTCTCTCCCCCCTTTCTGTGTGTCTCTCTCCCCCCTTTCTGTGTGTCTCTCTCCCCCCTTTCTGTGTGTGTC
>NC_045756.1:695657-698157 GCF_008692095.1 Etheostoma spectabile
CTTCTCTCTCCCCCGTGTGTGTGTGTGTGTGTGGTTGTGTTGTGGTGTGGGTGTGTGTGTGTTGTGTGTGTGTGTGTGTGTGTGTGTGTGTGGTGGGTGGTGTGGTGTGTGTGTTGTGTGGGTTTATCATGTGGTGTCCTCAGATATCTCATCCTCACCTAACTTTAGTGGGCTTAAAACGGTGCATTTATTGATTTATTTGTTTATATTTCCCTCCACGAGGCGACGAGATTTCTGCGTATTTTGTCTTTAGAAGATCCAACTCTCCTTTTCTTGTGTCAAAGCTTTTAAACAAATGCATTTTAAACCCAAATACTCTAAAAAAGGAAGGTTGTTTTTTTTTTTTAAATGACAAAACACCTCCAAAGAGGAAGTCTGTCAGATGAAGTAATGCTTTATTTTTTCTCATTTACACCAAATTTGGCCGTTGAGCAGAAGGGGATTTCACAGATTTGAGCAACTAAAAGCGTGAAATGTTACCACAACGCACCGTCTCGTTGGTCCTGATGGGGTTCAGGAAGGACGCGTTGTCCCCGGTGCCGATCTCAGACAGGACGAAGGGCAGGAGGCTGCTGTTTCGGTCCAGCTGGGCGTCCATGAAGAACTCAAAATTAAACAAATGGGCGCCGATGTGCACGGCTACGAGAGGGCGAGAAAGGAGAGATTCGGTGTGAAATGGTGAAAAACGGGATTTTAAACAGTCAAAATGCTCATAACTCACAGTTAGATATGACTAAGGGATGGGAAGTTATTATTTTAGCGTGTTTTGACCACATAAATCACAGGATTGTCACAGGATATTGTGATATAAAGACATATATTGATGATTTATAGAGTCCAACGGATTTTTGATAGTAGTCACTTAACATAATTAACATATTTCATGTTTTAAACTGGTAAAGGTTATTTGTTGACTTTTTGTGTTTAAGCCTAAGATCCGAAGTAGTTGTGTGTGGGGTGTGTGTGTGTGTGTGTGTGTGTGTGTGTGTGTGTGTGTGTGTGTGTGTGTGTGTGTGTGTCGTGTGTGTGTGTGTTGTGACTTTTTATGCATTTTTATATAGTTACTTAAACAATAATAATCATATTTCATGTTTGTCATATACTTCCTTTTATCAATGAAGAACGGAAAAACCGATTGTGTTTTTTTTGTCATCATATTGATATATTTTAATAACTGAAAAAGTTATTTGTGCCCTTTTTTGTTTGTAAGATCCCATAATGTGTGCTGTTTGTTGTGTGTGTGTGTGTTGTCGTTGTCTCTTCGTGATGTGTGTGTGTGTGTGTGTGTGTGTGTGTGTGTGTGTGTGTGTGTGTGTGTGTCTCTATTGATTTACAGATTAGTTTTATGTATTTTTGATATTAGTTACTTAACATATTTCATGTTTTTGTCATAACAACTTGCTCCCAACCAATGAAGAAAAACCTGATATTGTGGTTTTTTTTGTTAATTATTTATTTTAATAACATATTATGATATTGATCATTATAACACCTGCTAAGCTCCTCAGTAGTTGTGTGTGTGTGTGTGTGTGTGTGTGTGTGTGTGTGTGTGTGTGTGTGTGTGTTTGTGTGTGTGTATTGATGTTTTATAGATTAATTTGATGCATTTTTGATAGTAGTTACTTAACAAAATTACCATATTTCATGTTTTTGTCATACAACTTCCTTCCAATCAGTGAAGAAAAACCTGATATAACCTGATATTTTTGTCATCATATTTAACAATTTTATTTAATAACTTATGATGTTGATCATTGGTTATTATCATAGCTCCTCGTTAGTAGTAGCACTACCTGTGTGGAAGGCGATCATGTACGCCACCAGTTTGTGGAAGGTGAGGTTTCGATCCAGCTGACGGGCGGCCGTGCGGCTGCAGCACTGAAGACACACACACACACAGACAGACACACAACTCACACCTGTCCTCTGACAGTTAGAAATACAAAATGGATTCCTCATGAGACCCTTGGATTGGTGCAGTTGTGGTGTTTTTTGGGGACGATACCTGGATGGTCCCCCGGAGGAAGGACAGCAGGTTTCGGCACACCGGCAGCAGGATGAGCAGACAGTTGAAGTTGAGACAGGCGGCCGGCGCTCGGGCCCAGGACAGGGCGTGCTGATGGGTCAGAGAGACAGGTTACTATAGGTCACTGTCTGTCTGTCTCTGGCCCAGGACAGGGCGTGCTGATAGGGTCAGAGAGACAGGTTACTATAGGTCACTGTCTGTCTGTCTCTGGCCCAGGACAGGGCGTGCTGATAGGGTCAGAGAGACAGGTTACTATAGGTCACTGTGTCTGTCTCTACGGCCCAGACAGGGCGTGCTGATGGGGTCAGAGAGACAGGTTACTATAGGTCACTGTGTCTGTCTGTCTGTCTCTGGCCGGACAGGGCGTGCTGATGGGTCAGAGAGACAGGTATGTACTATAGGTCACTGTCTCTGTCTGTCTGTCTCTGGCCCAGGACAGGGCGTGCTGATAGGGTCAGAGAGACAGGTTACTAT
>NC_045756.1:702874-705696 GCF_008692095.1 Etheostoma spectabile
TTGTCGGGAGTTATGGTCAATAAACCCATTTTAGGAAATTATACCTAATGGTTTGAGTCAGAAAAGCAGAAATTAGGAATATTGAGACTAACATTAAAGGAATGGTGTTGATGATATCACAGACGGAATATGTCAACTTTTACTCAACACTATTTCAAAACACTTCACTTTGTTTTACAATGCTATAAAATAGATAAGACCCAAAATTAATGAAAGTAGAGATTTGTACTTGGCAAAGAGCGTTGGAAGTAATCATGTTATTTTGGGGAATTAAAAAGAACATTGATATAGGACCACACGAGGAAACATGAGGCAACATGGGGCAACATGAGGGAACATGGGGACAAATGGGGGCAACATGGGGCAACTGGGGACAACATGAGGGCAACATGGGGGCAACATGAGGGCAACATGGGGACAGGGGGCAACATGGGGGCACATGGGGGCAAACATGGGGCAACATGAACGAAACTGGGGGCCACTGACAACATGAAGACAACATGAGACAACATGGGGGCAAACATGGGGCAACCATGGAGGGCAACATGAGGGCAACATGGGGCCAACATGAAGACAACATGAAGACAACATGGGGGCGGCAACATGACAACTTATGAAGACAACATGAAGACAACATGGGCGGCAACATGACAACATGAAGACAACATGAAGACAACATGGGGGCAACATGAAAGACAACATGGGGGCAACATGCCAGGGACAACAGAGGACAACATGGGGGAACATGAGGGCAACATGAGGGCACAATGAACACAAACATGGGGGCAACATGGGGGCAACATGAGGCAAACAAGGAGGGCAACATGAGGGCAACATGGGGCGGCAACTTGGGGGACCCAAACATGAGGGCAATATGGGGACAACAATGGGGACGAAGACAACATGAAGCAACACCAGAGAGACAACCGAGGGCAACATGGGGACACCATGGGGAATTAGGGCACTTGGGGACACATGGGGGAAACCAGACACTCGAACGCACCACGGGAACATGAGGGCAATATGGGGGAAAATGGGGACAACATGAGGGCAATTGGGGGACACATGGGGACAACATGAAGACACCTGGAAGCCAACATGAGGGCAACATGGGGACAACATGAGGGCAATATGGGGACAACATGGGGACAACATGGGGACAACATGGGGTTAAGAAACATAATAGACAGTATCAGCCCAGAAAAGACTACTTTTTAAAGACTATGGGGACGTTGTCTTGGCTCATCTTTTTTTTAAAATTTAATTTTGGTTTTAAAGATCATTTTTGGGGCTTTTCTGCCTTTGTTTCACCGGACAGTTAGGTGAGGAAGGTGGAAGAAATGCAGGAAATGGTCACAGGTCAGATTTGAACCCTGGACCTCGGTGGCTCCTCTCTGAGTGACTATGTGGTGCAGCAGGTCTGACTCACCCCGAGCAGGACCCTGGTGTAGAACCACCGGTCCACCAGGAAGGCCATGTAGGAGTTTACAAACAGGAAGGCGTTGATCCCGAGCCACACCAGCTGGACCGTAAACACACCAATCACACGTCAGGCTTCACCAAAACGGGTTTTATTCACTCAAATACGCCCAAATCATGCACAATGACTCATGGAGGAAACATCTCAATCATGAAAGTGATCAGTTTTATACGCATCATTCAAAATGTCACTGAACTAATAACATCTTTTACTTAATTTGGAGGAATTTGACATATTTTTGGATGTTTTCATACAACAAAATAAGCAAAAAGTAATGTAAAATGGGGAAAAACAAGCACAAAGAAGTCATAGAATTTGTATTTTTTTCAGGAAATTGAGAAGCTTAAAGGGCAGTTTGCATTTTAAAATGTAAAATTGGCAAAATTTACACTGTAGATATTGTTCAGGCCTAGAAAAATTAGGAAGTACTGCTCATAACAAACGTTTCCACCAGATTACCACCGAAGAAATAAGCTTTTAGAATAGATATAATGTGCATATACAACAGTGGTTCTCAACCTTTATGGGTTGAGGGATTAAATCAAAGTGATTTCTACTTAAAGTGGATTAATAAGAGAGTTGAGATCAATCTGTAGCTGAGACATGATTATGTAGCAACCCCCTAACATTACACTTCATCCTAATAAAACACAACATAAAAGCATTTGAATTGAATGAGAAACCATCTGATTTAAAGAATAAGTTAACAAGGTTGGGATCAGTTGATGCCAAGTTTTGGTACTTTTCTCTCTAATTATCCTTTAGTCAACATCAAGTCCATGTACTTTAAAAAAAAAGAGGTGTTTTTAAGCAGATTTAACAGGCTATAAATGCAGTTAAATATACTCACAATGACAAAGATGGAGAGTCCCTCGTTGGCAGCAAAGTTCCCCATGGTGAGAAGATCTTCTGAAAACCTGTGTGTGTGTGTGTGTGTGTGTGTGTGTGTCTGTGTGTGTGTGTGTTGATAAAGAGAAGGAAGCAGGAAACAGTGAAGGAGGAGAGTGAAGAGTGCAGAGGACTGGTTACTCATTTTATAATCTCTGTAAGGGGCAAATAAGGAAGTGGCCCGTGGTTTTCAGAGGTTGGTTCTCGCCCCGCCAGCCGCTGGACTGGGTCCAGATCTGAGTCTGTTATCGGACTTCTGTTAAACGGTTTAATCGAAAGCGCCTGGCTGTGTGACTGTGTACTTTGCAGATTAATAATACAAATATATATTAAATAATGATGTGTTAATGGTTAACCCTGGTGTTGTCTTCCCGTCAACAAATGAAAAAAACCCCAAAAGAGTGGTCACTTTTTCAAAGTTTTAGTCACTTTTTCAAAGTTTTAGTCACTTTTT
>NC_045756.1:705721-717839 GCF_008692095.1 Etheostoma spectabile
TCAAGTTATAAGGTTTTCCAAAGAGTGGTCACTTTTCAAAGTTTAGTCACTTTTTTCAAGGTATTGCGTTGTTTTCCAAAAGAGTGGTCATTTTTCAAAAGTTGTAGTCACTTTTCCAAGTTTTAGTCACTTTTTTAAAACGTTATTAACGGTTTTTCCAAAAAGAGTGGCACTTTTCAAAGTGTTAGTCACTTTTTCAAAGTTTTGGTCACTTTTTCAAGTTTTGGTCACTTTTTCAAATTTGTGCACTGTTGTCGAAAGACATAATGGTCACTTTCAAGTTTTGGGTGTTTTTCAGCATTATTGCGTTTTTTTTCCAAAAGAGTGGTCACCTTTTTCAAAAAGTTTTTGGTCACTTTTTTCAACGTTGTTATTAAGGTTTTTTCCAAAAGAGTGGTCACTGTTTTCAAAGTTCTTGGTCACTTTTTTCAAACATATTGTCACTTTTCTCAAAAGAATGGTCACTTTCAAGTTTTGGGTGTTTTTTTTGTTAGTTTTGGTGTTTTTCTTTTTATTGAATGTGGACATTATCAGTGCTTACAGTATTGTTGACGGCACATTTTTTTGTAGGGGGGGGGAAATTTTTTTGGACTGAAAAGGGTCAAATTTGCCAAAGACACCATGGGGTTAAGATAGGACTCTAAATTTAAATGGGTCACAAAATGAGTACTTTGACTTTTGGTACTTGAAGGTGTTATGGACGCTAATACTTTTTAACTTTTACTGTTGTTTCAGAACCTTAAAAAGCAAAG
Source organism: Etheostoma spectabile (assembly GCF_008692095.1). NCBI lineage: Eukaryota > Metazoa > Chordata > Actinopteri > Perciformes > Percidae > Etheostoma > Etheostoma spectabile. The sequence goes on from NC_045756.1 coordinate 706,474, forward strand.
ATGAACATTTTTGGCTTCTACTCTTGTTTCCCATGATAAAAAGAAAGTGACGTAGTAGTATGTCCTGTTAAACATAAACTAGATTTGAAACTTCAAAGACAAAGTCGGCAGATTGACGGCCACCAAAATATAGGCCTCCAGAAGATTGTATTCTGGTATTACAAGTGCAATTTTTGAAAAAGAGTTAATCAATCATCAGATCTGCGTTATGTACAAAACCTAGGATTTCAAACTCAAATGTCATTTGCTCCTATATTTGTGTCAAAAGACATTTTGCTATTCTATTTTGCGTTGGGAAACCCTTCCAAAACGCTTATAGGTGTTTAAAAACGGCCTATTTCTAGCATGCATGGTTTCTAGGCGGACATGCAGTGTCATGCAGGCGGTGTGCAAGCGGCTTTAAGATGGTCAAACCAGTAGAACACTGCAGCAAAGGGAGTAGGTAGTAAAAGTCATTCACGCGTCTGCATTTTAGGATGAGGAAAATGCCAAATACTGCCTCCGAGCACTGAAGCGAAAAAGCCGTGATCCTGGATGTGGTAGAGGCTCAGAGCAGGTGACCGTGAGGAGGGAACTGATCCGTGATGGGACATAGTGAGTTTATGTAAGAGGAAGTGGACAGATTTCTAAACGTTGAAGTAAAACAGAAGATTAGGTGCCACCATACTGTCCTGTTTCAGCTAAGTGCGAGAGGGAGAAACCGAAAGACCGCGAAATTAGGTTCAAAATCTGCAGACGCGAGGAGGAAAAGACACTCGCAGCACTAAGATCATTGTTTTTAAACGGCAGGTTCAAGGGCCGTTGTGTGTGTGTGGTGTGTGTGTGTGTGTGTCGTGTGTGTGTGTGTTGTTGTGGGGGTGTGTGTGTGGGTGTGGTGTCAACAAGAGGGGCAATGAGGGTTAAAGGACTGTTGTGTGTGTGTGTTGGTGTTGTGTGTGGGGGGTGTGGTGTGTGGTGGTGTGTCAACATTGGGGGGGCACCAACAGTGGGAATCATGGGGCAACATGAGGGAGGCAACAGGGGACAAATGAGGGCAACATGGGGACATCATGAGGACAACAATGGGGACATCATGAGGACAACCTGGGGACAAAATGTGGGCAACAGAGGGTTAAATGACGGTGTGTTGTGGTGTGTGTGGTGTGTGTGTGTGGGTGTGGTGTGTGTGTGCGTGTGTGTGCTCTGTCAGCTCTAGCCACAGAAAAGAAATAAGCAGAGAGAAATCAGGCCACATCAAACAGGGGTCAGTTTGACCTATGTTGGCATTAGTCAATTATATTATGAGTGGGTAAAGGATGCTGATGGCATGCGACTCTCATTGGCGCGTGTTAAGCCAATCAGATGTCGAGAGCTCAGCGGTGAAATAATGAGACGCGAAACAATGTAACCACGTTACAGAGTCCATAGTAGGATGTCAGGGACATACCAACCGGAATAAAATACGGGAACCTTTAAGTGTAATTCATCTTTATAATAAGAATTTGACTATTTGTAAGAGTTATATTAATTTCTGGAGTTACCGGTTTGCAGTGCACGCTTCAACTTGCATGAATAAAATCCTCCAGAAGTTAAATGTGTCTTTTAAAAATCCCTAAGTGCCTGAACCGGCACTAGGGGGCGTGGTTTCATCCCTTCTGGTGCAACTGAAAGCAGATGATACTTGTGATAAAGCACAGTTTAACACCAGTAGTGGACATTGTATTTTCAGTCGTTAAAGCATTAGCGTGTTTATGTCCTCTTTAGTTGCGAATTTTAGCCTGTACGGATGTGAAACCTGGCTTATAAAAGATACTGTGAGTCCGTTATAGACGACACACTGATTAGTAATGAGCATATGGACAATTGACTGTACTAGCTTGTGCCTGAGAGCATTACATATTCCCTACGGCGTACGCATCATCAGATCATGTTTTATTCTTGTGTGTCAGATGATTGTTACTGAACAACTTGACATCACTAATTTAGGTTTGAATAACAGCATTCTATGCTACAATCTGGATCTATACTGATCTATCGTTTTCATGAGTCTGACTTCCACTCCAGCATCACATGTATCCCCGTATATATTAACATATCATTATATTTATTCTGACTGTGATCGTTATGCTCTGCTACACTCTAATTTACATGTTATTATCAATATTCTACTACGATACTATCTATCATTATCTATGATCTAATATCCTATATTCTATATATTCAGATCTTTATCTATTACACTCTCACACATTATCTCATATATCTACAGACTATCCATAATCTATCTATCTATTGATCTTCATATCTACTATTACATATCTATCTATCTATCTATCTTATCTATCTATCTAATCTACTATATCTATCTATTATATGTATTCTATTAATCCTATAATATCTCTAATTTATCTATCTATTCTCGCTATCTATTACGATCTATACAATCTAATCTATAATCTATCTATCTAACAATCTATCTATTACGATCTGACTACATATCTATCGCATCCATCTTCTAATATCTATCTATCTACATATCATCTATCTACATATCTCTATCTACATATCACTACATTCTATCCATCATCTAATCTATCTATCTATCTATAATCTATCTATTTTCCATATATATCTATCTACACACTCTATTCTACTACATCTATCTATCTATTTAATATCTATCTAGTCTATATATTATCAATCTATCTAAATCTATTACATATCTACTATCTATCTATTCTATCTATTCATCTATTATTCATAGCATATCCTATTATATCTATCTATCTATCTACTAATCTATCTTAACTATATCTATCTTAAACTACGTATCTAGATACTATCTATCTTATCTTATATATCTATCTAGTCTCTACTAAACTGTATCAAATCATATATCATATATCTCTTTATCTATAGTCTTGCAGTGATTCCAACAATCAATAGATGAGTTGGTTTTGTTCATGTTCCTTAGATTTGCTTCACTAAAACGTTGCTGGCAGTACTTGCATGAGCTACAAAAAGTGATGAGAACCCCATGTTGGTGCGTGCTGCCACCTAGCAGAAATTAACTGAGGGAGCAGTCTGTTTAAGGGTCTGTATTAAAAAAGTCTTATTTGGAAAGAAGAAGCCAAATTCTTCACAGTAATACTCCCAATTCACCAACGAACATGTCGTAATCCAAAATCCAACTAACGATTCAAAAAGATGCGTTTAAGACAATTTCCTAAACATTTTGGAGGCAAATGTGAAGACATTTGCGTGTGAATTGAACGTAGGATAATGTGTTTTTGTGTCAGTTTGGTGGTATTATAACGATCAGGCGGACGAGATGGTAGTGGAAGCAAGAGGAGGAAAGACTAATTCAGACTGAACAAGCGGTTGAAGTGTAAGCAGAGTGACAAAACACGGGTGTGGGGGGAATGAAGTCTCCAGGTGCTGAAAAACCACTTGACTGTATGTTAAAAAAAGTAAAAAGACAGATAAGGAGAGCGTGTTTACTAAGCGTCATGCTTGGCTTCCTTTTTTTTTTTTTTCCTGTTTTCTTTTTTAGGGCGAGCCCGAGGGTGTGTGTCTTTACCGTCTTTTGCTTAAACTACACTGTGTGTATTAAACTCCTTTTATATAATTGAATACACATGACACATGACGTTGAAGGACTGCTCTTATTTAACTTTTGAACACAGTACAGTGAATGCAATCATTTGTCACATCTGCGTGTTTGTACACTCTGAGAGTTAACACTGGAGCGTGTTTGAGAACCAATTTAAATAACTGCAAATGTGGTCAAAGGTAAAAGATAGATTCACTTCTCGTTTAATATGATGTTGTGTTTATATTCATCTGCATAAATCATAATGAATCGACGGGTCATTTTTACACAAAAGATGGTTGAAGTTGCACTGAGGCTAACTCTTGGAAGTACTTCAAGCCAGGAGGAATATACGGGAATTTCTAAAAAGTGTGAGTATATATGATGTAATGTTAACATCCGCCGTCAACATCGGTGGTCCGAAGGGACGTCCGGTTCTGTGTTTTTAGTGTTCGGACCAACTGGAGATTTGACGCAAGTGTTACGGGTGTTATTGAATGAAGAAATCGGCCAGATGGTCGAATTAGGGACAGGTTAAATAGGGGAAAAGGTAGCAAGGAATGGGAGGAAAGACTAGTATGTGTTGCAAAAATCAAAAATCTAGGAAGAGGACAGGATGGAGACAGAGAAAGGCTGAGGCACTACCGAACGAGACGGAGTTAGGTTTTCAAAGTAAATGCCTTGTTCGATTGGAAAACTGGATTTTTTTTTTTTTAATCCGTCATCCCGGGCTCTGAAGCGAGCTCCTTAGTAACAGGTCGAAGGTAACGAGATAAGATTGGGCGTATTGTAAGATACTGAGCTGGTGCTCTGTGGGGGGGGGGGGGGGGAGGGGGGGAGAGGTTTAAGCCAACTTATCTCACATGGTGTTCACTTTTAAACGAAAAGGACTTGGTGATTTTCTCTCTAATCGGGGGAAAGGTGATTAGATTAAATCTGTTGCACGGAGGGACGAGGGGCATTCCTCCACCGACCCGTTTCACAACGTATGATGAGAGATGCTGCGCTGCAGACCGATAGGCCACCGAGGCTATGTCACCGCCCCCCAACAACAAAGGCTAGGAAGTTGGTCACCGAGATGGATGTCACTAAAAATGTCAAAAAAAGCTCCTTAATGTGTCACCGAAGCCTGTTCTCATGAAACAGTCTTGCTATAATAAGAAAGTCTTACATATATTAAGGGAAGTCTCTGCATATAATAAGACAGTACTTGCATATATAGAAAGTAGTCTGACAGATAAGAAAGTATGTCATAGCTATAGTAGAAGTATACAATATATAAGAAAGTCTGCATATATAAGTGCTTCTAGACACCGGCGTAAAAGTACTGTTTTTTTAATGGAGTTGGTTGTTGAGCGCAGACTCACGCTACTCCGTTAAGATGTTTTACTGGAAAGGAACGACAGATGTCTAGAATAGGTTTTAGAAAGTTTAGTTCTGAAGGGGTAAGACACGTAAACACTTTAGTATTTCTAGTTTACATTGCATCTGCTGTTTCCATTGTAACCAAAAGGATTTAGAATGGAACGCACAATCATCCTCGACATCATAAGGAGATCCCACCTACGATGTTTTAGATGGATCCAAATGACTCGATGATAGAAAGAACAGGGTACAGACAGTTTGCACTTCAGTTTCGAGGAAACCTAGAGCAAAGATGATGGGCAGCAGCCAACCATACTTGGCTTCTTTGGACTGTGGAGTTGCAGTCCTTATCAAAAAAACTGGGAAGATGGACAGTGCAGTAAAGGGTCTCGGTCCACAAGTGTGAGGATCTGAGGTGCACACTCATGAAAGAGCCGGTCTGAAACCAAGATTGAGGACCCTGAGCGGGGTCCTCGATATCCTCCAGGTTATAAAAGCACCAGCTTAACACCCTGGGCTGTGGTGGAAGAGAGAGAGGTTTGCACCTGAAATTAAAGCTGAACGGGCCGGAAGCCATGCAGAAGAAGACTGTGACAGCCTTCTTGCTCAGAAGGAATCAACAGGGACTTCAAGACGCCACTCTGCCGAAGGGTCCTCTAATCTATCCAGACATGATAAGAACCAGCGAGGGACAAGGAGGCTCAGGTGAACCAGGGTCCTGCTGAGTCCAGAATGGTAATACAAATTGATCTCCTTCTCATGCTGGGGAGGTCGTCCACAATCACTGATCGGGCCTCAGTCAGATGAACACACACGCTCCTCAGTGAGTGAGGAGGAGGAGGAGGAGGAGGAGGAGGAGGTAGGAAGTTGGTGCTCTGCAGACGGGCCGTACGCGGAGACACGAGCAGTCCGCTGTTTCTGACGAGCTGACAGATCCCCCATGGGAGAAGATTCAACTTAGGGAAGGGAAAAAGAGGAGGTGCTAAGCCTCAAGATCAGCCGGCTCCAGCAATCGTGGACGACACCGTCAGTCAGGGTGGAGGCCACGCTGAAGACCCAGAGAGGTGACGATGTCCAGCTGGAGACAAACTGGACGTGAGAGGATGGAGAAGCAGCGCTAAGGTCAAACGTGACGAGGCAAGGGACGTGGTCTGCAGATTGAAGAGCGGGCTGGGCCAGACGGTCAGAGAGAGATCCAGGACCCGGGCGGGAGGAAGATCCGGCTCTGGGGCCTGCCCAACATGGCCGCCTCCAATATCAAGCCATTACAAACTTCTTCTTTGGGAAAACCTTCCATCCGCCAGAGCGTAAAGTCGGTCTTTGTGTGTTCAATGTTTCGTTGTTCTACCCCCAAAAACATCGTTGAACAATACTGGTTGTCAATAGGTGTGTGTTCACATTAAAGAGCTGCACTAAAATGAAGGTGCAACAGCATTAAAAAAGGGTTGATGTGGTGTTTGAAAAGGTTTTAGAGCTCAAAGTTTTTTATTTATTTAATCAAAACCAAAAGGAAGGTGTCACACACTGGACACAGTACATAGGCATTTCTCATCTATATCTCTATTTCGGAAGTTTTCAGGCCCCCTGGACCTCATGATAAAAGGACATGATTTTGAAAGTTCTCAGAATAAAAAGAGGAAATAAGGCCAAAGTGACGGCGACATGTCTACTTTCAAGAACTATCCGTCGCCGACAGCCCTTGGTTGCGTACTTTTCTATATTAGAAAAACATAATATCTGCCTGATTGCAAGTTTAAATAATAATAATAATAATAATAATAATAATAATAATAAAATATAATGGGATCCTGTAATTAGCGGACATTACAATCCAACTCGCTATGTTATCACACAACATGTTATAACACCAACATAATGGAGAGATGTCACAGCTGGGGTGGTGGGGGGGCTCTGCCCATGGAAAAGGTGCCCCAGGCAACGGGGGGGTTGGTGCTGCTCAAGAGCACCTTGGCAGTGCCAGCATACTTTGGTCTGCCTGCAATGAGGGCAGTGTTGACTGCTCTTAACTGTATTTAACATGGACGTGTTAGTTATCTGGGCTTAGAGGGAAACAAAAACAAAATTACAAGTTAATTCTGGTTTGTTTTTTGTGATATCATATGTGTAACTGGAACCAGCAACCCTCTGGTTCCCAACCCAACTAGTGAGCACAGTAAATGTCCATCTAAGGTATGACACAGTGTGCAGAAGAGGTAGAGTCTTCAGATGTGGCAAAAGGAAAAGGCTCTGCGATAAGACAGGAAACCATCAGACCGGATGTGTAAAGACTATGTTAAAGGACTATTTGTTAAATTAGCAAACTTGGTAATGGAGTTCATGTGAGTGGAGAACCACTCACGTGCCAAAGATTCTTCCTCGTCCTGGTGATGGTTTCACAGGTTATATTAATATGTATCGCTTTCCTTACAACAGTTTCAGCTGGTAGAAAAACGTGTTGTGGGTTGTGTTGTGTTGTTGTTTTTTTGGTACATCCACAACGCTTCTCCCTTCTATCACATCAGCTCGCGGTAATCATTGCACGGCGGGAATCTTTGGCATACTGGGATTCGGATCCGAGTAAGAGAAATCGGTCAAAGACGAGGCACTCAGAGCTGATTGAGTCATTGCTCTCTGGCCTGGGGGGGGCCCGGGCACCCTCTATCATTGGGTAAACACCCGCGGGGAAGACAGGAGCTTAGGAGACACAAAACGTGCACTCGAGGACTCGCATGGCAACAACAGCTGCTCCGGAGACATAACTGATTGTTTTCAGCTCTGTGGGACAAAGTCAATACTGATGAGAGGGATGCTCTTTCACCACTATTTATGAGGCTGGGGGGGGGGGCTGACGCAGGGTCAGGGTGTTCCTAAAAACTATCTCAGCATGTAGGAATTCACCTGTGAAACAGTACTCACAGTCCTCTGTGTGTTTCAGATTTTTTATACGCAAGAATTACATACGTATGTGATGGGCCTGTTATGGGATAATAGTTGATCGACCTCAGAAGCTGTCATAAAAAATAAAATTAACTTAACATTCGGGGAAAAAGGCTTTTTAGAAACCATAGTTAGATAAGACATGACCTTCAGATATCGGGGGGACCAGCAAGTTACCGTACGTGGAGAGTCAACGTTTTCCTTTGTTTTCGTTGTTTGACCACTATCGTTTGAGGTATTATCTATAATATGAATGATACTCTAATTATAAATACTTCTAGATGTTAATAGACAATTGGATTTTCAAAGTTGGAAAAATGACAGATCCCATCATTTTTTTAGCAGGGCTGGCAATGAATAAAAATTGGTATATAATAACAAAAACGATTATTTTTGCACAATTTTGCGGTTTTCTGGAAGGTGAAATGAAAAAAGGGAAAATGAGGGAATTTACATGTTTTAGGTGTTTCAGTGTTGATTTGTGTAACTTTCACTTGTTTTTAACCTTAAATACATGGAACATCTTCTAAAAAGTAATTAGTGAATGTGAAAACATTGTGGATTGTAATATTGCCGGATAACATAGTGTCATATCCAAGCAGCCTTAATTTACGGTATAAATGATGCTATTATATTCTTGTATAAGTTTCCTTCCTGCAGGGGTAGAGGAGCGGCACGAGGCGGTTCAGCCCAATGAGAGGGGCTGGAGCTCCAGCTGCTCTCCGGAACTGATGACGCGGGACCAGGTGGGGGAAGGCGGGCAAGCTGGAAAAAACAACCCCCAACATTCGACGACAGTGAACGCAACACCGCCGCAGCGCACCGGCAGGACCACGGCTCCTCCAGCTCGGCTCTGCAAAGCGGAGTTGCTCCGCGGGGAAACCTCCGCATCGATCGGGTTCCGGCGGTCCTGGTCGGTGCGGTTCTGAGCTCGAGGACTCTCTCCTGGAGGCTTATACCGTGCTAAGCGGCGTCTGCAAGCGGCGTATTGGAGCAGAGGTAAGGCGATTCAGGCTTTTAATCTCACGCTCGGAGGTGCGCGCTCATTAAGTGCCTTAAGTGAGAAGAAAGAAGTCATAGACAAAACACATGGCAGTATTTAGGAGTAGGACTGGATGCAGCAGGACGGTCAGTTTTAGCAAAATGAATCGATGTGTAATCAGTTTTTTGAGGTCTGGATTATTTTTCTATTTTGTTTTTTTATAAATCCGTTAATTATTGTTTTAAACATCTGGAAGGACGAATCACAAATGAGCAACAGATCCCAAAATAAACTCTGCAATTCCGTCATTTTGTTCTGAATAAAAAATCTCCGGGTTATTTTAACCGAATTCCCCAAAACTTAAGGGCAGACTGCCCGGTTGTGATTATGTGACACCATTAAAGAAACTTGAATGGTTAATTAAAACTGTTAAAATGACCTAAAACATCATGTGACCTAGTAAACAGTTTATGATTACCCCTCAAAAAATAATTTCATCATTTCGTAGTTTTGTACTGAAGTATGGTAATTCATAGTGTATAGCCTAGATTTCCAAAAATAAAGCGTGACTAGTGATAATAATGTGGCATAATGCCCAATAGGTCACTTTATGCTTTGTAAAAGGCACCAGAGGAGGAAACGGTGTGCAAATTTGACAGGATTAAACAACACAAGGGTTAATGGTGGAATGGAGCAACATCCTCACGTTTAACACACGGGGATTTTTTAAATCCACTGTTTTGTTTTTTAAAACTCTAAATGTCGTTAAAATGGGACATGGCAAGAGGACTGAGAGAGGGTGGTTAAAGAGAGGGCAAAGGATGGTTTCCCTCTGGTTTCTTCTCTTCTTCAGTTTAGTAGACCAGACTTATATGATTTTATCATAGATATTATTATATGTTTTCCACAGCTCATTATGTTTTACAATACTTTACGTCACAATGAATTATCAGACCCATTACTGGGTTTGCAAATATATTTTTTAGATTTTAACATGACAAAGCTGTAGCTCAGTTATTTTGAACATGCATCATATGAGGAATTTTTGAAAGATATGTTGCATGAGTGTGTTTTTTTTCCTGTTCTTCAGATGTATTTGCTTTTTTAAAACATGTTAAAATAACCATAAAACGAACATACGGACAGCCATAGAGGACTCATTAGACTCGATCAGTAGCCTAAACTGGACCAAACATATACAGCAGGAAAAAAACACATTTCTTTTTGCTTTTTACAGTGAACTCTTTGTGATACTCAACACTTAACTAGACAGCCAGTACATACAAGGGTAAACAGCAGTCTGTGGTGAACCCTTTCAATTACTGGGTCTAGTTTACGACAGTGGCCTAAAAATCATTTATGGGCCCCATGGCAAAGATCGTTACAGCACCTCGCACCTGCTGTGCTGTATACTGGTAAATTTCGGCTGCAAAACGGGTAATTTGTGGCCGCAGCTGGATCCATGATGGATTGTCTAAATACCAACACATGTTGTGCAGAGCAACCAGGAGCAGTACATTAATAGGTTTTCTCCAAAGCACGGTGTTATGAACTATTCCAAACACGGTTTTGAGTGATTTAGCTTTAACAGTGGATCGTGTCCAACGGCAACACCCGGTCCTTCCAGTGGAAACTACACATCTCAGTGTCGAGCATGGGTTGAGGCAGATAAGACGCGAGGAGAGATGTGCATCAGACACCACCTGGGTGTGCATGAGGAAAACACACAGCACTTCTCATGTGCTCATGAATGGGGTCGTGCAAATCTCTGTCCAGACGCACCCGTTCGCAAGACAAATCACGGAAATGTAGGCGACCAGCGGCGGTCAACGGACATGGATGTATCGGTCCTTTCAGGAGTTTGGCCGACAAAAAGGGGCGTCATGCACGACAGACAGGTCAGGTTTTAGGCACTAAAAAAGACTAAGTTAAGTTTAATGAAAAAGACCGTGGTTTGGATAATTTAAACACGACAGAGAAACACAAACAAGCGGTTTTTTATGGGGTGAGGTTTTCTTGTGTTCACTCTGCATCCACGGCCTGTATTTCCGTAGGAGATGAGAAGGCAATACTAGCTGGGTATCGCGATCGGAGATAAAGCAATTTATGGGAATACAGTATTATCGAGATGCGAAATACAAACTCCTCATACGGGTGTGATTGCGTCTTGATAGTCACGGTGCCCAAATAACAAACAAATCACCGAGTATAAAAAGTTAAAAGTTTTAAACCGAACATTGATTATAATTGAAACCGCAGTGTGCGTGGGTCGTTTGTTGGGAAAAACTTGTTCTGTAGATAAGTTGGTTGTTACCCACACACAAACCATCGATCTGAAGGCTCGATGTGATTCTGTCACGTAAATAGTTTCTATACCCCAATAAATATAACAATTTCTGACCGTTATTAAGGTTTTTTCCAAAAGAATGGTCACTTTTTCAAAGTTTTAGTCACTTTTTTCAAAGTTTTAGTCACTTTTTTCAACATTATTGTCGCTTTTTCCAAAAGAGT
>NC_045756.1:717849-733330 GCF_008692095.1 Etheostoma spectabile
GTCACTTTTTCAAAGTTTTGGTCACTTTTTTCAGCATTATTGCCGTTTTTTCCAAAAGAGTGGTCACTTTTTCAAAGTTTTAGTCACTTTTTTCAACGTTATTAAGGTTTTTTCCAAAAGAATGGTCACTTTTTCAAAGTTTTAGTCACTTTTTCCAAAGTTTTAGTCACTTTTTTCAACGTTATTGTCGCTTTTTCCAAAAGAGTGGTCACTTTTTCAAAGTTTTGGTCACTTTTTTCAACATTATTGTCACTTTTTCCGAAAGAATGGTCACTTTTTCAAAGTTTTGGGTGTTTTTTTTGTATGTTTTTTGTGTTTTTCTTTTTAATTTTGAATGTTGACATTATCAGTGCTTACAGTATTTTGACGGCCCATTTTTTTGTGAGGGGGGGGGAATTTTTTTTTACTGAAAACGGGTCAATTTGACCCAAAGACAACATGAGGGTTAAGATAGGACTTTAAATTTAAATGGGCAAAATGAGTACTTTTACTTTTGGTACTTGAAGTGTATTGGACGCTAATACTTTTATACTTTTACTGTTTGTTTTCAGAACCTTTAAAAAGCAAAAGATGAACATTTTGGCTTCCTACTCTTGTTTCCCATTGATAAAAAGAAATGTGTAGTAGTAGTATAGTTCCTGTTAAACATAAACTGATTTGAATACTTCAAAGACAACGTCGGCAGTATTGACGGCAAAATAGGCTCCAGAAGATTTTATTCTGTATTTACAAGTGCAATTTTTGAAAATGAGTTAATCAAATCATTCAGATCTGCGTTTATGTCAAAACCTAGAGACTTTCAAACCTCAAAATGTCATTTTCTACATATATTTGTGTCAAAATGACATCTTTTCCTATTCTATTTTGCGTGGAAACCCTTCCAAAACGCTTATAGGTGTTAAAAACAGGCCTATTTCTAGCATGCATGTGTTTTCTGGGACATGCGTGTGTCATGCAGGCGGTGTGCAAGCGGCTTTAAGAGTCAACACAGTAGAAACTGCAGCAAAGGTGGAGTAAAAGTCATTATCTGTCTGCATTTTTAGGATGAGAAAATGCCAAATACTGCCTCCGAGCATGAAGCGTAACAGCCGTTGATCCTGGATGTGGTAAGGCTCAGAGCCAGGTGACCGTTGAGGAGGAACTTGATCCGTGATGGTGACATAGTGAGTTTTATGTAGAGGAAGTGGCAGATTTCTAAACGTGAAGTAAAACAGAAGATTAGTTGCCACATACTTCCTGTTTCAAGCTAAGCTGCAGAGAGAGAAACACCTGAAAGACCTCGAAATTAGGTTCAAATCTGCAGAGCGAGAGAAAAGCACTCGCAGCACTAAGACCTTTGTTTTTAAAAGGCAGGTTCAAGGGCCGTGTGTGTGTGTGTGTGTGTGTGTGTGTGTGTGTGTGTGTGTGTGTGTGTGTCAAACACACACACACAAACACACACACCACACACACACACACACCACAACACACAACACAACACAAACACACACACACACCACACACCACACACACACACAACACACACACACACACAACCCACACACACCAACACACACACACCACACACACCACACAACACACAAGGCAAGCAGCTTTTATTTGTTAGCCATTCAGCAAACAGGCAATTCAAAGTGCTTTACACAAAATCAGTTAAACAGATAAAACACAATTAAACAAGTAAAAATACACGCATGTAAACCGGTTAAAAAAAAACATGAATAGACAGTTAAAAACAAAGAGAAACATAAAACCAGAAGAATAAAATGTACCTGCGAATAAGAACATTAAAAGAAAGGATTAGTCATGTAACGAAGGCAGCATCACAAAGAAAGGTCTTCAGTCCTTGCTTAAAAGAACTGAGGTGCCGGATCTACGGTTTCTGGAGTTTATTCCAGATATGAGGAGCAGAGAAACTTTAAAGCTGCTCACCCTGTTCGTTCTGAAGGGGGAAGAAAGCAGACTGTCCCGATGCACCTGAGAGGTTTGGCGGGGGGTATAGTGTAGTAGCAGATCAGCAATATATTTTGGACCTAACCGTTAAGTGATTAAGTGACACAACACACACAACCCACACACACACAACACACACAGGAAAAACAGATCTGAAAAGAGAGCAGCATGCGATCCAGGGAAGCACCAAGGCTACTATCACGCATGCTGACCAGCCCAGTTTGTGTTATTAACGCGACTGTTGCGCCATTAACAGACATCATCACCACCACAGATACAGACGTCACACACACAGACAGACAGCAACAACACAACCCACAGAACCAGAGTCATACACACAGAACAGAAATCTCACACACAGAACAGATGCGTCACACACGAACAGACATCTCACAACAGAAACGACGTCAACACGGACAGACCAGCGACATCACACACACTGACCGGACACACACACACGGACAGCCGCACACACTGACAAAGAACAGACGTCCACACACCCCTGGACACGGACGTCAACACCTTACAGGACCACACCACAATGAGCAGACACACACACTGACAGAAAAGAATCCCACACAAGACCAGACACACACCTGACACAGAACGGAATCACACCACACTTGGACATCACCACAGACAGCCATCCGATGACTGCACAGACGGCATCAACACACTGGACATCACACGACAGACATCACACACACTGAAATCACACCGCGGACATAAACACACACTGACAAGAAACCGGACGTCTCACACACACGGACACAGACGGACATACACACACTGGCATCAACAGATGAAATCAACCACTGACTCACACAGACAGACTAATAACACACGACACAGGACAGACATCACCACAAACTGACACAAAAGACCGAACATACACTCGACAGAATTATGTGATCATAACCACACACTGGACAGACACGACACTGAACAGAAAAGACATCACACACACTGAGACATACACAGACAGACATCCACACACAAGACACAGACGGACATCCACACACTGAACATCACACAGACAGACATACACACACTACATCCACACTGACAGACACACACACACTGGACAGACAGACATCACAACATGAACAGGGACACACACTGACACGCGGACATCACACACACTGAAATCACAACAGACGACAATCAACCACACACTGGACAGAACAGACCTCAACCACACAAGGACAAGACACACCACTGGAACAGAGAAGACGTCACGCACATAAGAGGACATCACACACACTGACACAGAAAACGGACATCACACACCACACAGGTAAGCTCATAGGGGGTACTCTCTCTGGGACGTGAGGGGGGTGCAGGTCAAACGTGGGTCATTTCACGTCCTTTATCTTTAAGTCTAAAGTAGGGCGCGCTGTGAGTGGTAGCTTGTGACAGCAGCTGGAAGTTTATGCATTTACTTTTTGTGTTTACGGGGTTTTGTTTTTCTTTGTTCCTTGTCCTGTTTGTTTGTGTGTTACTGTTGGTTTGTTGTTTGCTTTTCATTGTAAACTGCTAGCTGTAACAAGGGAATTTCCCCCGCTGTGTGAGAATAAGTATCATCTCACTCGAAAGCTAAAACCGCCCTCACTTTTTAGCTCAGTGGACATTTGAGCTTTAATCAAGTTGGTAACCACTCAGCTGCTAAAAAAAAGAAGAATTTCTCTCTAAAAACATGTGTTTGGACTACAACGAACTGGTGCCAAATAGTAAGGTGGTATTAAAGTTAAAGTTTGTTGGCAGCCAGAGTTTTACGTATTAACCCGTCGGTATCGTCAACTTGAAATCAACACTTTGTTGAGGCTTTTTAATCATGTTTTTGATTGTTTCTTACGTTTTGTCCTTTTTTCAACACTTTTGATGTGTTGTTTTAGCTGTTGTCGATTTTGACGTTTTCACCACTACGCAACACTACTTATTAACTTCAGTTTTACATTTTCTTTTGAATTTATTGGTCAATAAACCTCATTATAGGAAATTCTACCTAATGTTGGAGTTAGAAAAGCAGAAAATAGGAATTATTTAGACAATTAAAGGAATGGATGTTGATAGATAATCAAAGACTGAATATTCAACTGTTACTCAATAATATTTTAAAACACATTTTTCTTCCAAATGCTATAAAAGTGAATAAGACGCCCCAAAATTAATGAAGTGGATAGTCTACTTGCAAAGAGAGTTGGGTGGAATCAATCATGTTATTTTGGGGAATTAAAAAGACTTTGATGTGGGAAAACGGGTCAAATTGAACCGAGGACAACAGGGTTAACTTAAAGTTAAGCTTTCACAAGATAATTGCACCACTGCTTATGATGTGTAGTCTTTTGATTCAGGATTAGATCTGCCAACACAAATCTTAGGTAAGTCAGATTAAAGAAAGCATCTTTCTGATTTGATTATTTACAATTGGAGGCTCTTTCAGTTTTACTAAGGCTGAGGTTCGAAAAGTTTGCTTGAACAACAGAAAAAAGAAAAATCGCCCATGGGATTCATCTGATTGGTCTGACTTAATGTCGAGCTGTGTTTTGAAACCGAGCATCAGTGCTGCAAAGGGGGGGGGGGGGTAGAAAACATCTTCAAAGTCCAACATGATGCTAATTAAATGCAAGCCTACAAAACGCAGCCCACAAGGGTTCAAAGTCAGGCTCACTTTTCTACAACGACCCCCCCCAACTCACTCTCATGTTCTCATTGACATTTCACAGATATTACCAGTGAGAAATGTCATCAGAACACAAGGGAGCAGCCACATGTGCTCATGAACACGCTAGTACCACAGCTACAGCTGCGTAAAGCACCGTCATTTACTCGCTGCTGCACTAGAGGGTGGAGATCTTTCATAGGGAGGTCAGGTGGATGTGTTTGAGTCCCGAACTATAGGGATGAGCGGTAGTTGTGCATTATCTGCATCTGGGTTGTCTAAACTCTGGTTGCTGGTGTTTGCCAGATGGCGACAAATTCCTTTTCTTAGTTTTTTTCCCACAATAACCATTTAAATGCATTGTTTTCTGTTTAATTGTGTAAATAGGTCTTTTGAAGTGAAGTGTGAAGTGAAAATTTTGAAGTGTTATAATTTGAGGACTTCACATAACCAGGAAATCCTGTTTCCGCCTCGTTTTCCGCACATGCAGCCTACAGACTGAAGATCTGTTTTCCAGTATCAGCCAAATACAAGATTCTTAATTTAGAAGTTATCTGGGGCATGTAAACTTTTAAATGTCATCACTTAAACGTAAAAGGCTCAATTATTTGTTGCCCTATAAGTGGAAATTGGATTAATCTTCAATAAAACATGTTTTTAAAAAGGAAAAATTGATTCTTGGGACATTCCACAATGCACCTTGTATGCCTATGGCAACAAATTACCAACAAACCCCCCCCCCCCTCTCTGCTTTATGATTTAAAAAACATTTGTTTACAGTTGCATTATTTAAGAACTGGAGTCACAAAAAACACATCAAGACATTTACACCTGTTTCAAAAGTAATTCATGCAAGAGGGTTTAAATGGGGGGCTTTAACCGTATGTTATTTTTAGCCTACAATTGATATGTTTTGATCAGAAATTGTTATATTTATTGGTGATGTAAAACTATTTACGTGACAGCAATCAGCATCGAGCCTTCAGATCGATGTTTTGTCGTGGGTAACAAACAAACTTATCTACAGAACAAGTTTTCCCAACAACGAACACAACACAGCGGTTGTCAATTATGAGTCAATGTTCTTTTAAACTTTTAACTTTTTTATGCTCGTGGTGATTTTTTTGTTATTTGGGCACCGTGACTATCACAGACGCATCAACAGCCCGTATGAGGATGTTATTTATGCATCTAGTATAATACTGTATTCAACAAAATGCTTTATCCGTACCGATACACCCTGCGTATCGGCTCATCTCTACGGAAATACAGCCGGTGGATCAGAGGACAACACAAAGCCTTCACCCATAAAAAACGCTTGTTTGTTCTCTGTCAGTGCTTTAATTCCAAACCACGTCTTTTTCATAAACTTAACTAGTCATTTTAGTGCCTAAACTTGACTGTTTCGTTGCATGACGCTCACCTTTTGTCGGCCAAACTCCTGAAAGGACCGAATACATCCGAGTCACGTGACCGGCGCGCTGTCGCCTAATTTCCTGTGATGTCATTTCGAACGGGTGCGCACGAGATTTGCACGACCCCATTCATGAGCAACATGAGAATGTGCTGGTTTTCCTCATGCACACCCTAGGTGGGTCTGATGCACACTCGTCTCGGTTCTTATCTGTCTCAACACATGCTCGGACACTAGATGTGTAGTTTCCACTGAAAGGGACCCGGGGTGTTGCTTGACATGATCCACTTGTTACAAGCTAAAATCACTCAAACACGTGTGTGGAATAGTTCATCACACCGTGCTTTGGAGAAAACCTATTAATGTACGTGCTGCCTGGTGATCTGCACAACATGTGTTGTATTTAGACATCCACTGGAGCCAGCTGCGGCACAAATACCCGTTTTGCGCCGCAATTTACAGTATACAGCACAGCAGGTGCGAGGGCTAGTAAAGATCATTTGCATGTGAAAAGATGTTTAGCCATCTGCGTAAACTAGACTCCATAATTGAAAGGGTTCACCAAGATGCTGTTACCCTTGTATTATGGCTGCTAGTTAGAGGTGAGATCAACAAAGAATTCACTGTAAAAATGCAAAAAAGAAATGTGTTTTTCCTGCTGTACTAGTGTTAGTGTCCAGTTTAGGCATTACTGAGTCGAGTCTAATGAGTCTCTATGGGACATGTCCTGATGTTAGGTTTTAGTGTATTTTTAACATGTTTTAAAAAAGAAATACATCTGAGAACAGAACAAAAAAAAACACTCAGCAAACATATCTTTCAAAATTCCTCATTATGATGCATGATCAAAATAACTGAGCTACAGCTTTGTCATGTTCAAAATCTAAAAATATATTTGGAAAACCCAGTAAATGGGTCTGAAATTCGGTTGACGTAAGATTTAAACCATAATGAGCAGTGGATAACATATAATAATATCTATGTATAAATAATTAGAAGTTGGGTCTAACTAAACTGAAAAGAAGAAGAAACAGAGGGTAAACATCCTTTTCCCTCCTTTTAACCAACCCTCTCTCCTCTTGCCATTGTCCCATTTTAAGACATTTTAGAGTTTTAAAAAAACACAAACAGTGATTTAAAAATCCACGTGGTTAAAACGTGAGGATTGCTTCCATTCACCATTAACCCTTTGTTGTAATCCTGTCAAATTTGCACCCGTTTCCTCCTCTGGTGCCTTTTACAAAGCATAAAGTGACCTTATTGGGCACTTAATGCCAAATATTATCATAGTCACATTTATTTTTGGGAAATCATAGGCTATACACTATGAATATACATATTCAGTAAAAAACTACAGAAATGATGAATTATTTATGTTTGATGGGTATCATAAACTGTTTACTGTCATGTTTTTAGGTCTTTTACAGTTTTAAACCATTCAGTTTCTTTAATGGTGCACATAATCACACCGGGAGTCTTCCTTTAAGTATTGGGGAATTCGGTTAAAATAACGAGGATATTTTATTCAGAACAAAATGACACTATTCAGATTATTTTTGGATCTGCTTGCTCATTTGTGATTCGTCTTCAGATGTTAAAACAAATAATTAACGGATTTATAAAAAAACAAAAAAATAGAAAAATAACTCCAGACCTCAAAAAACTGAAACATCGATTCATTTTGCTAAACTGACCGTCCTGCTGCATCCATCCTATCGTCCTAATTAACTGCATGTTGTTGTCTATGACCTTTTTCTCAACTTTAAGGCTACTTAATGAGCGCGCACCTGCCACGAGCGTGAGATTAAAAGCCTGAATCCGCCTTACCTCGCTCCAATACGCCGCTTGCAGACCCGCTTGCAGCCGTTATAAAGCCTCCAGAGAGAGTCCCTCGAGCTCAGAACCCCCACCGGGAGGACCGGCCGGAACCCGATCGATGCGGAGGTTTCCCCGGAGGAACTCCGCGTGCAGGAGCCGAGCTGGCAGTGAAGCCGGGGTTTGCCGGTGCGCTGTCGGCGGAGTGTTGCGTTCACGTCGTCGAAGTGTTGTTTTTTTCCAGCTTGCCCGCCTTCCCCCACCTGGTCCCGCGTCATCAGCCGGAGAGCAGCTGGAGCTCCAGCCCTCTCCATGTGGGCTGAACCGTGTGCGCGCCTCTCCGCCTGAGGAAGGAAATTATACAAGAAATATAATAGCATCATCTTATACCGTAAATTAAGGCTGCTTGATAGGACACTATGTTATTCACGGCAATATTTAATCACAATTATTTAAACATCCACTAATTTACTTTTGAGATGTTCATGTATTGAAGGTTTAAAAACAGTGAAACAGTTAAAACAAATCAACACTGAAACACTTAAACTGTAAATTCCGTTTACTTTTTCCTTTTTCATTTCACCTTCAGAAAACCAGCAAAATGTGCAAAAATAATCGTTTGTTGTATTATATACCAATTTTATTCATTGCACAGCCCTGCTAAAAAAATGATGGGATCTGTTCATTTTTAACTTTTAAAATCCAATTGTTATAATAATCGAAGTTATTGATAATAGTATCATTCAATATATAGATAATACCTCAAGATATGGTCAAACGAAAAAAAAGGAAAACGTTGACTCTCAAGTACTGTAACTTGTGGTCCCGAGATCTGAAGGTCATTCTTATCTAACTATGGTTTCTAAAGCCTTTTTCCCCGAATGATTTATGTTATTTAATTTATTTATGACAGACTTTGAGGCGATCATATGATCCATACAGGCCTCACATACGTATGTAATTCTTGGATATAAAAAGATCTGAAACCAACACAGAGGACTGTGAAGTACTGTTTCAGGATGAATTCACATGCTGAGTAGTTTTAGGAAAACCCGGACCCTGCAGCAGCCCCCCCCAGCCTCATAAATGTGTGAAAGAGCAGTCACCTCTCATCAGTATTTGCTTTGTCCCACAGAGCTGAAAAACATCAGTGTTATTCCGGAGCAGTGTGTGTGCATGCGAGGCTCGAGTGCACGTTGTTGTGTTAACTCACCGTCTCCTCGCGGGTGTTTACCCAATGAGAAGGAGGTGAGGCCGGTGCCCCCCAGCCAAGAGGCATGACTCAATCAGCTCGAGTGCATCGTCTTTGACCGATTCATCACTCGGATCCAGATCCCAGGATGCAAAGAGTCCCGGGGGCAGATGACCGCGAGCGATGTGAAGAAGGGAGGAAGACGGGGTGTGGATTACAAAAAAACAAACAACAACAACAACAACAACAACACGTTTTTCTACCAGCTGAAACATGTCGGTAATGGAAGAGCGACATATTTAAATTAAAACCTGTTAAATCAACTCACGGACAGAGATGGAAGAGCTTTGGGCAACGTGAGTGTTTCCACTCACATGAAAATCCATTACCAAGGTTGCTAAATTTAACAAAATAGTCCTTTAAATAGTCCTTTAACAATCCGGTCTGTGGTTTCCGGTCTTATCGCAGAGCTTTTCCTTTGACATTAAGACTCTACCTGCACACTTTCATACGTAGATGGACATTACAGTAGCTCACGTAGTTGGGTGGGAACCAGAGGGTTGCTGGTTC
This sequence comes from Etheostoma spectabile, assembly GCF_008692095.1. Lineage (NCBI taxonomy): Eukaryota > Metazoa > Chordata > Actinopteri > Perciformes > Percidae > Etheostoma > Etheostoma spectabile. The sequence goes on from NC_045756.1 coordinate 727,453, forward strand.
AAGTACACAATGATATCACAAAAAAACAAACAGATATACGTTGTAATTTTGTTTTTCCTCTAAGCCCAGAAATAACACCGTCCATTTAAATACAGTAAGAGCGTCAACAACTGCCATGAACAGGAGACCAAAGTATGCTGGGCACTGCCAGGTGCTCTTGAGCAAGGCACCAACCCCCCAGGTGCTTGGGGCACCTTTCCATGGGCAGCCCCACCACTCTGACATCTCTCCATTAGTGTGTGTATAGTACAAGTGTGTGATAACAACAGAGTGTGGATTGTAATTACCGCTAATAAGGATCCATTATTTTATTATTTATTATTATTATTATTTTATATATTATTTAACTGCATCATGGCAGATATTAGGTTTCTAATATAGAAAAGTAACGCCAACCCAAGGCTGTCGGGAGGACGTAGTTCTTGAAAGTAGGAAGTGGCGCGCACTTTGGCTTATTTCTCTTTTTATTCTGAGAACTTTCAAAATCAATGTTTTTTCATGAGGCCAGGGGGCTGAAAACGTCGAATATAGAGAAGTATAGAGAGAGAAATGCATATGTACTGTAGCCAGTGTGTGACAACTCTTTTGCTTTGTTTTTTGATTAAATTAAATAAAATAAACTTTGCAGCTCTAAAACCTTTCAAAACAACCAAATCAACCCTTTTTTTAATGCTTTGCACCTCATTTAGTGCAGCTCTTTAATGTGAGACACACACTATTGACTAAAAGTATTTTACGATGTTTTGGGGGTAAGAAACAACAGAAACATTGACAACACAAAGACCGACTTTAGCTCTGGCAGAGAGGTTCTTCCCAAGAAGAAGTTTTAATGCTGAAGTTGGAGGCGGCCATGTTGGGCAGGCCCAGAGCCGGATCTTCCTCCGGCCTGGTCTGGATCTTCTGACCCTCTGGGCCCAGGCCCGCTTTCACTCTGCAGAACCGTCCTTGCCTCGTCACGTGGACCTTCAGCTGCTTCCTCCATCCCTTCACGAGTCCGTTCCAGCTGGACAATCGTCCTCTCTGGGTTTCAGCGTGGCCTCCACCTGACTGACGGTGTCGTCCACGATCTGCTGGAGCCGGCTGATCTTGAGGCTTAGCACCTCCTCTTTTCTTCCATAAGTTGACTTTTCCCATGGATCTGTCAGCTCTGTCAGAAACAGCGGGACTGCTCAAGGTCTCCGCGTACGGCTCCGTGCTGCAGAGCACAACTCCTCTCTCCTCCTCCTCCTCCTCCTCCTCCTCCTCATGAGGAGCGTGTGTGTTCATCTGACTGAGAGCCGATGCAGCTGATGGACGCCTCCTCCAGATAGAATGGAGATCAATGTTTATTACACATTCTGGATCAGTCGGGGACCTGGTTCACCTGAGCCTCCTTGTCCTCGCTGGTCTTCTTAGCAGTCTGGAAGGATATGAGGACCCTTCGCAGAGTGGCGTCTTAAGTCCCTGTTGATTCGCTTTGAGCAAGAAGGCTGTCAGCAGTCTTCTTCGCATGGCTTCGGCCTCGTTCAGCTTTAATTTCAGGGTTGCAACCTCTCTCTCCACCCACAGCTCCAGGTGTAGCGGTGCTTTTACCCTGGAGGAGATCGAGGACCCCGCTCAGGGTCTCAATTGGTTTTCAGACCGCTCTTTCATGAGGGGTGCACATCAGGAGCTTCACCTTGGTGGGACCGGAGACCTTTACTGACTTCCATCTCCCAGTTTTGATAAAGGATTCACTGACAGTCAGGCTGGCGGTGTTGGTGCTGCCCCATCTTTGTCTCAAGGTTTCTTAAACTGAAGTGCAAACTTCTTTACCTGTTGCTTTTCTATCAAGCAGATCATTTGGATCCATCTAAGAACATCGTAGGTGGGATCTCCTTTATGTGTCAGAAGGAATGATTGTGGCGTTCCATTATAAATCCATTTTGTTACAATGGAACAGCAGTGCAATGTAATAGAAATAATAAAGTGTTACGTGTCTAACCCTTCAGAACATAACTTTCTAAAACCTATTCAAGACCTTTCTGGTTTCCCGAAACATCTTCGAAGTAGCTATCCGCTAAACAACAAACTCCATTTAAAAAAACAGTATTTAGCGGATAGACTTATATAATGCAAGACTTCTATTAGTATACTTTTATATATGCAGACTTCTTTATATGTAATATTCTAATATATGCAGACTTTCTTATTATATGAAAGACTTTCTTATATATGTAAGCACTTTCTTATTATAATGCAAGACTGTTTCATGAGAACAGGCTTCTAGGTGACACATTAGAGGAGCTTTATTGACATTTAGGACGGTCCTCGTGGTGAAAACTTCCTAGCCTGGTTGTGTGTGGGAGGCGTGACTAGGCCTACTGTAGGGCCTCGGCTGCAGCGCAGCATCTTCAGATCATACGTTGTGAAACGGGTCGGTGGGAGGAATGCCCCGGTCTCCGTGCAACAGATTTAATCTAATCACCTTTCCCCAGATTAGGAGAGAAAATCACCAAGGCCTTCGTTAAATTGAACACCATGTGAGGTGCTTAAACCCCCCCCCCCCCAACACATCCCCCCCCCCAGTAGCTACAATAGCTGCAATGCTTAGCTGCGTTACCTTCTGACATGTTACATAAGGAGCTCGCTTCAGAGCGGAGGAGACGGATTAAAAAAAAAAAAAAATCCAGTTTTCCATCGAACACGAGAACTTACTTTGAAAACACTAACTCCGTTCGTCGTAGTGCCTCAGCCCTTCTCTGCTCCATCTTTCTCTGTTTTTAGATTTTGTGATTTTTGCAACACATACAGTACTTCTCCATCACTTGCTACCTTTTCCCCCTATTAACCTGTCCTATTCGACCATCTGCGGATTTCTTCATCAATACACCGTTAAAATTGTCAATCTGCCGTTGGTCAGAACACTAAAAACAACCAGAACGGACGTCCCTGACACCGATGATTGAGCGAGGATGTGAACTACTCATATATAATCACACTTTTTTAGAAATTCCGTAATTCTGCTTGAAGCTTCCCAGAGGTTGCATCAGGTGCAGACTTCACCAATCTTTGCTGGAAAAAATGACCACGATTCATTATGATTTGCAATAATATAAAAACAACAACATCAATTTAACGAGGAAGTGAATCTACTTTTACCTTTAGCCAGACAGTTATGCATTGTATTTAAATTGGTCTACAAACAACGCTCAGTTAACTGCAGAGTGACAAACACCAGATGTGACAGAATGAGTGTGCATTCACTGTACTGGTGATTTTCAAAAGTTAAATAAGAGCATGTCCTTCAACGTCAGTGTCATGTGTATTCAATTATATAAAAAGGGTTATAAAACACAGTGTAGTTAAGCAAAAGACGGTTAAAGACACACCCCTCGGCTCGACCCAAAGACACATGAGAGCTTAGTAACACACGCTCTTATTCTTCTTTTTACCTTTTTTTAACAGTAAGTCAGTGTTTTCAGACCTGACTCATTCTGTCACAACCGTGTGTTCATCTGCAATTACACTTCACCCTTGTTCAGTCTGAATATGCATTTCCTCCTCTTGCTTCCACTACCATCTGTCCGTCGTTATAATACCACAAACTGACACAAAACACATTATTCCTACTTCATGCACAGCAAATGTCTTCACATTTGCCTCCAAAATGTTAGAAATTCTTAAAAAGCATTCTTTTGAATCGTTAGTTGGATTTTACGGACATGGTTCTTGTGATTGGGAGTATTACTGTGAAGATTTGGCTTCTTTTCCAAAAATAAGACTTTTTTAACAGACCTTAACAAGACTGCTCACTCAGTTTATTTCTGCTAGGTGGCAGCAACGCACCACATGGGGTCTCTCCATTTTGTAGCTCATGTCAAGAGGCAAACGTTTTTAGGAAGCAAATCTAAGGAAACAGTGAACAAAACCAACTCAGCTATTGATTGTGGAATCACTCAGATATAGATAATAGATAGATAGATATGTATTAGATACGTAGTTATAGATAGAAGTAGATAGATATAATAGATAGATAGATTAGTTAGTAGTCGTTAGAGATAGATAGATAGATAGATAGATCGATAGATAGATAGATAGATAGATAGTGGATAATATATGTAGATAGATAGATATGTAATAGATAGATAGATAGATATGTAAATAGATGATAGTAGATATGTAAATAGATTGTAGATAGATAGAGATATATAGATAGATAGATATGAGATAGATAGATAGGATATGTAGATGATAGATAGTTAGATAGATAGATAGTATAGATAATAGATAGATAGAGAGAATAGATGGATGGATAAGATATGTAGATAGATATATGTAGATAGATAGATGATGGTAGATAGATTAGAATTAGTAGATAGATAGATATGTAGATAGATGAGATAGATAAGAATAGATAGATATAGATAGATAGATAGATAGTAGATGAGATATGATAGATAGATAGATAGATAGTAGATAGATAGATTGTAGATAGATAGTAGATGATAGATAGATAGATAGATATGTAGATAGATCGTATGTGATAGATGTAGGAGATAGATAGATATGTAGATAGAGATATGTGATAGAGAAGATAGAATAGTAGAAGATAGATAGTGGATGTATTAGATAGTAGATAGATATTGTAGCAGATGTAGATAGATGTAGATTGATATGTAGATAATAGATAGATATGTAGATGGATAGATAGATAGATAGATAGATAGATAGATAGAAGATATGTAGATAGATATGATCCTAATAAAATGGGAAATACAGTGTCAGGAGCAAAATCAGTCACCAGCACAGAATATAAATAAATGATATGATGAATATATACAAGTGGGATACAAATATGTGCAACTGCAGTTTCCAGTGGAAAACGAGAGCATTCTAGTTCACTAGTCCAGGATTTGTAGCATAATGCTTTCCATTAACCTAAATTGCAGTGATGTAATCGTGGCGTTACAGTAAATCTCTGGACCATCAGCAGTGATCTGATGGACCGTAAGCCCGAGGGAAGTAATTGTGTGAAAGCATCAGCATACAGGGCTATAAGTCTTTATCACACCTTCAAAAGATGACATTAAACACATAATGCGTCTAAACAGCTGAAAATACAATGTACATAACTGGTGTTAAACTGAGGCTTTATCCACAAGAGCAGTGCTTTCAGTTGCACCAGAAGGATGAAACACCCCCTAGTGCCGGTTCAGGCACATTAGGATTTTTAAAGAAGCACATTTAACTTCTGGGGATTTTAATTCATGCAGAGTTGAAGGTGTGCAACTGCCAACAGGTAAACTCAGATTTTAACTCTTACAAATAGGCAAATTCGTATTATATAAGATATTAGCTTAAAGGTGCCCGTATTTATACTCTGTGGTAATGTCTGAAGTCCTACTATGGACTCTGGAACTTGTTACATTGTTTCCGTCTCATTAATATTCAACCAGCTGAGCTGCTCGACTCTGATTGGCTAACAGCTAGCCAATGAGAGCCAGGCCATCAGCATCCTTTACCCAGCTCAGAATATAATGAGCTAAGGACAACTGAGTCAAACTGACCAGCTGTTGTGATGGCCTGATTCTCTGCTTATTTTCGTGGCTAGAGCTGACAGAGCACACACACACCAACACCACACACACCACAAACACACACACACACACACACACACACACGTCATTTAACCCTCATGTTGCCCACATGTTGTCCCCATGTTGTCCTCAGTGATGTCCCCATGTTGTCCTCATGTGTCCCCATGTTGCCCTCATGTTGCCCCATTGTGCCCTCATGTTGTCCTCATGATGTCCCCATGTTGCCCCCCTGTTGACACACACACACACACACCACCACACACACACACAACACACACAAACACACCACAGTATTTAACCTCTGTTGTTCCCTGTTGACA
>NC_045756.1:733355-744404 GCF_008692095.1 Etheostoma spectabile
GAAAAGAAATAAGCAGAGAAATCAGGCCAATCACAACAGCTGGTCAGTTTGACATCATGTTGCCTTAGCTCATTAATATTCATGAGCTGGGTAAAGGATGCTGATGGCCTGGCTCTCATTGGCTAGCTGTTAGCCAATCAGAGTCGAGCAGCTCAGCTGGTTGAATATTAATGAGGACTGGAAACAATGTAACCAAGTTACAGAGTCCATAGTAGGACTTCAGACATTACCACAGAGTAATAAAATACGGGCACCTTTAAGGCTTAATATCTTATTATAATACAGAATTTGACTATTTGTAAGAGTTAATAATCTGAGTTTACCTGTTGGCAGTTGCACACCTTCAACTCTGCATGAATTAAAATCCTCCAGAAGTTAAATGTGCTTCTTTAAAAATCCCTAATGTGCCTGAACCGGCACTAGGGGGCGTGGTTTCATCCCTTCTGGTGCAACTGAAAGCAGCTGCTCTTGTGGATAAAAGCCTCAGTTTAACACCAGTTAGTGGACATTGTATTTTCAGCTGTTTAAGCGCATTATGCGTGTTTAATGTCATCTTTTGAAGGTGTGATAAAGAACTTATAGCCCTGTAGTGCTGATGCTTTCAGCACAATTACTTCCCTCGGGCTTACGGTCCATCAGATCACTGCTGATGGTCCAGAGATTTACTGTAACGCCACGATTACATCACTGCAATTTAGGTTAAAATGGAAAGCATTATGCTACAAAATCCTGGACTAGTGAACTAGAAATGCTCTCGTTTTCCACTGGAAGTAACTGCAGTTGCACATATTTGTATTCCCAACTTGTATATATTCATTCATATTCATTTATATTTATATTCTGTGCTGTGTGACTGATTTTGCTCCTGTAACACTGTAATTTCCCATTTTATTAGGATCAATATCTATCTACATATCTATCTATCTATCTATCTATCTATCTATCTATCTATCCATCTACATACTACTATCTAATCATATCTATCTACCATCTATTATCTATTCAGATCTACTCTATCTACACCATCTCTATCAATATCTATCTACATATCTAATACATCTCATCTATCTATCTTCTACTATCTATCTTCTATCTATCACATACTCTCTATCTACATTCTATCTATCTCTCTACATCTATCACATACATCTATCTACATATCTATCTATCTATCTATCTATCTATCTATCTATCTACAATCTATCTATCTACTATCTATCTCTATCTATCTATCTATCTCATCTATCTATCTATCTATCTATCTATATCTATCTATCTATATCTATCTCTATCTATCTACATATCTATCTATCTACAATTCTAATCTATCTACCATATCTATCTATCTACATATATCTATCTACATATCTTATCCATCCATCTATTTCTCTACTACATCTATCTATCTATCTACTACATATCTATCTATCTACAACTATCTATCATCTATCATATCTATCTATCTATCTAATATCTATCTATTTATACTCTCTATCTATCTACAATCTATTTACATATCTACTATCATCTATTTACATATCTATCTATCTTATCTATTACATATCTATCTATCTACATATCTATCTATCTATCTATCTATCTATCTATCTATCTATCTATCTATCTATCTATCTATCTATCTACTAACAACTACTAACTACATTCTATCTATCTATTATATCTAATCTACTTCTATCTATCTAACTACGTATCTAACTACATATCTATCTATCTATTTATCTATATCTGAGTGATTTCCACAATCAATAGCTGAGTTGGTTTTGTTCACTGTTCCTTAGATTTGCTTCACTAAAAACGTTGTGCAGTCTTGACATGAGCTACAAAATGTGAGAGACCCCATGTTGGTGCGTTGCTGCCACCTAGCAGAAATAAACTGAGTGAGCAGTCTTGTTTAAGGTCTGTTAAAAAAGTCTTATTTTTGGAAAAGAAGCCAAATCTTCACAGTAATACTCCCAATCACAAAGAAACATGTCCGTAAAATCCAACTAACGATTCAAAAGAATGCGTTTTAAGAAATTTCTAAACATTTTGGAGGCAAATGTGAAGACATTTGCGTGTGCATGAAGTAGGAATAATGTGTTTTTGTGTCAGTTTGTGGTATTATAACGAGCGGACAGATGGTAGTGGAAGCAAGAGGAGGAAATGCATAATTCAGACTGAACAAGGGTGAAGTGTAATTGCAGAGTGACAAACACGGGTTGTGACAGAATGAGTCCAGGTCTGAAAACACTGACTGTACTGTTAAAAAAGGTAAATAAGAAGAATAAGAGCGTGTGTTACTAAGCCGTCATGTGTCTTTGGGTCGAGCCGAGGGTGTGTGTCTTTAACCGTCTTTTGCTTAAACTAACACTGTGTTTTATAACCCTTTTTATATAATTGAATACACATGACACATGACGTTGAAGGACATGCTCTTATTTAACTTTTTGAAAATCACCAGTACAGTGAATGCAACTCATTCTGTCACATCTGGTGTTTGTCACTCTGCAGTTAAACTTGAGCGTTGTTTGTAGAACCAATTTAAATACAATGCATAACTGTCTGGCTAAAGGTAAAAGATAGATTCACTTCCTCGTTTAATTTGATGTTGTTGTTTTATATTATTGCTAAATCATAATGAATCGTGGGTCATTTTTTCCAGCAAAGATTGGTGAAGTCTGCACCTGATGCAAACTCTCTGGAAGTCTTCAAGCAGGAATTACGGGAATTTCTAAAAAAGTGTGATTATATATGATTAATGTTCACATCCTCGCTCAATCATCGGTGTCAGGGACGTCCGTTCTGGTTGTTTTTAGTGTTCTGGACCAACTGGCAGATTGAGCAAGTTTTAACGGTGTATTGATGAAGAAATCCGGCAGATTGGTCGAATAGGACAGGTTAAATAGGGGAAAAGGTAGCAAGTGATGGGAGAAAGTACTGTATGTGTTGCAAAAATCACAAAATCTAGAGAAAGTAGGAGGCAGAGAAAGGGCTGAGGCACTACCGAACGAGACGGAGTTAGGTTTTTCAAAGTAAAGTGCTCTTGGTTCGATGGAAAACTGGATTTTTTTTTTTTTTTTTAATCCGTCTCATCCGCTCTGAAGCGAGCTCCTTATGTAACATGTCAGAAGGTAACGCAGCTAAGCATTGCAGCGTATTGTAAGCTACTGAGCCTGGTGCTCTGTGGGGGTGGGGGGGGGAGGTTTAAGCAACTCTCACATGGTGTTCAATTTAAACGAAAGGCCTTCTGGTGATTTTCTCTCCTAATCTGGGGGAAAGGTGATTAGATTAAATCTGTTGCACGGAGACCGGGGCATTCCTCCCACCGACCCGTTTCACAACGTATGATCTGAGAGATGCTGCGCTGCAGCCGAGGCCTACAGTAGGCCTATGTCACGCCTCCCACACACAACCAGGCTAGGAAGGTTGGTCACCACGAGGACTCGTCCTAAATGTCAATAAAAGCTCCTCTAATGTGTCACCTAGAAGCCTGTTCTCATGAAACAGTCTTGCATATAATAAGAAAGTCTTACATATATTAAGAAAGTCTTGCATATAATAAGAAAGTCTTGCATATATTAAGAAAGTATTACATATAATAAGAAAGTCTTGCATATATTAAGAAAGTATTACATATAATAAGAAAGTCTTGCATATAATAAGTGCTCTATACACGCTAAAAGTACTGTTTTTTTAAATGGAGTTTGGTTGGTTTAGCGCTAGCTACTTCGAAGATGTTTCTGGGAAACAGAAAGGTCTTGAATAGGTTTTAGAAAGTTATAGTTCTGAAGGGTTAAGACACGTAACACTTTTATTATTTCTAGTTTACATTGCACTTGCTGTTTCCATTGTAACAAAATGGATTTATGAATGGAACGCCACAATCATTCCCTTCTGACATCATAAAGGAGATCCACCTACGATGTTCTTAGATGGATCCAAATGATTCTGCTTGATAGAAAAGCAACAGGTAAAGAAGTTTGCACTTCAGTTTAGAGAAACCTTGAGACAAAGATGATGGCAGCAGCCAACACCGCCAGCCTGGACTGTCGAGTGAAGTCCTTTATCAAAAACTGGGAGATGGAAGTCAGTAAAGGTCTCCGGTCCACCAAGGTGAAGCTCCTGATGTGCACCCCTCATGAAAGAGCCGGTCTGAAAACCAAGATTGAGACCCTGAGCGGGGTCCTCGATCTCCTCCAGGGTAAAAGCACCAGCTACACCTGGAGCTGTGGTTGGAGAGAGGAGGTTGCAACCCTGAAATTAAAGCTGAACGAGGCCGAAGCCATGCAGAAGAAGACTGCTGACAGCCTTCTTGCTCAGAAGCGAATCAACAGGGACTTAAGACGCCACTCTGCGAAGGGTCCTCATAATCACTTCCAGACTGCTAAGAAGACCAGCGAGGACAAGGAGGCTCAGGTGAACCAGGTCCCCGGACTGAGTCCAGAATGTGTAATAAACATTGATCTCCATTCTATGCTGGAGGAGGCGTCCAATCAGCTGCATCGGGCTCTCAGTCAGATGAACACACACGCTCCTCATGATGAGGAGGAGGAGGAGGAGGAGGAGGAGGAGGAGGAGGAGTTTGTGCTCTGCAGCACGGAGCCGTACGCGGAGACCTTGAGCAGTCCCGCTGTTTCTGACGAGCTGACAGATCCATGGGAAGAAGATCAACTTATGGGGAAGGGAAAAGAGGAGGTGCTAAGCCTCAAGATCAGCCGGCTCCAGCAGATCGTGGACGACACCGTCAGTCAGGTGGAGGCCACGCTGAAGACCCAGAGAGGGACGATTGTCCAGCTGGAGACGGACGTGAAGAGGATGGAGAAGCAGCTGAAGGTCCAACGTGACGAGGCAAGGACGGTTCTGCAGAGTGAAGAGCGGGCCTGGGCCCAGAGGGTCAGAGAGATCCAGACCAGGGCCGGGAGGAAGATCCGGCTCTGGGGCCTGCCCAACATGGCCGCCTCCAACTCTCAGCATTAAAACTTCTTCTTTGGGAAGAACCTTCCTCTGCCAGAGCTAAAGTCGGTCTTTGTGTTGTCAATGTTTCTGTTGTTCTTACCCCCAAAACATCGTAAAATACTGTTAGTCAATAGTGTGTGTCTCACATTAAAGAGCTGCACTAAATGAAGGTGCAAAGCATTAAAAAAGGGTTGATTTGGTTGTTTTGAAAAGGTTTTAGAGCTGCAAAGTTTAATTTATTTAATTTAATCAAAACCAAACAGGAAGGTGTCACACACTGGCTACAGTACATATGCATTTCTCTCTCTATACTTCTCTATATTCGGACGTTTTCAGCCCCCTGGCCCTCATGAAAAAAACATTGATTTTGAAATGTTCTCAGAATAAAAAGAGAAATAAGCCAAAGTGCGCGACACTTCCTACTTTCAAGACTACGTCCTCCCGACAGCCCTTGGTTTGCGTTACTTTTCTATATTAGAAACCATAATATCTGCCATGATGCAGTTAAATAATAATAATAATAATAATAATAATAATAATAATAATAATAATAATGGATCCTTTATTAGCGGTAATTACAATCCACACTCTGTTGTTATCACACACATGTACTATACACACACTAATGGAGAGATGTCAGAGTGGTGGGGGGGGGCTGCCCATGGAAAGGTGCCCCAAGCACCTGGGGGTTTGGTGCCTTGCTCAAGAGCACCTTGGCAGTGCCCAGCATACTTTGGTCTCCTGTGCATTAGGGCAGTGTTGACGTCTCTTAACTGTATTTAAATGGACGTGTTATTTCTGGGCTTAGAGGAAAAACAAAATTACAACGTTATATCTGTTTGTTTTTTTGTGATATCATATGTGTACTTGAACCAGCAACCCTCTGGTTCCCAACCCAACTACGTGAGCTACATGTAAATGTCCATCTACAGGTATGAAAGTGTGCAGGTAGAGTCTTAGATGTGCAAAGGAAAAGCTCTGCGATAAGACCGGAAACCATCAGACCGGATGTTAAAGGACTATTTAAAGGACTATTTTGTTAAATTTAGCAACTTGGTAATGGATTTTCATGTGAGTGGAAACACTCACGTTGCCCAAAGCTTCTTCCATCTCTGTCCTGAGTTGATTTAACAGGTTTATAATTTAAATATGTCGCTCTTCCATTACCGACATGTTTCAGCTGGTAGAAAAACGTGTTGTTGTTGTTGTTGTTGTTGTTTTTTTGTAAATCCACACCCCGTCTTCCTCCCTTCTTCACATCAGCTCGCGGTCATCTGCCCCCGGGGACTCTTTGCATCCTGGGATCTGGATCCGAGTGATGAATCGGTCAGAAGACGATGCACTCGAGCTGATTTGAGTCATGCCTCTTGGCTCGGGGGCACCGGGCATCACGCTCTTCTCATTGGGTAAACACCCGCGAGGAGACAGTGAGTTAACACAACAACGTGCACTCGAGGCCTCGCATGCACAACAAGCTGCTCCGGAGAATAACATGATTGTTTTCAGCTCTGTGGGACAAAGCAAATACTGATGAGAGGTGACTGCTCTTTCACACATATTATGAGGCTGGGGGGGGGGCTGCTGCAGGGTCCGGGTTTTCCTAAAAACTATCTCAGCATGTAGGAATTCATCCTGAAACAGTACTTCACAGTCCTCTGTGTTGGTTTCAGATCTTTTTATATCCAAGAATTACATACTGTATGTGATGGCCTGTTTATGGGATCATATGATCGCCTCAAGAGTCTGTCATAAATAAATTAAATAACATTAAATCATTCGGGGAAAAAGGCTTTTTAGAAACCATAGTTAGATAAGAATGACCTTCAGATCTCGGGAACAGCAAGTTACAGTACTTGGAGAGTCAACGTTTTCCTTTTTTTTCTTGTTTGACCATATCTTGAGGTATTATCTTATAATATTGAATGATGACTTAATTATCAATACTTCAGATTTTAATAGACAATTGGATTTTAAAAAGTTGAAAAATGACAGATCCCATCATTTTTTTAGCAGGGCTGTGCAATGAATAAAATCTGGTATATAATAACAAAAACGATTATTTTTGCACATTTTGCTGGTTTTCTGAAGGTGAAATGAAAAAAGGGAAAAGTATGACGGGAAATTTTACAGTTTAAGGTGTTTTCAGTGTTGATTTGTTTAACTGTTTCACTGTTTTTAACCTTCAATACATGCAACATCTTCCTAAAAAGTAAATTAGTGAATGTTAAATAATTGTGATTTTAAATATTGCCGTGAATAAAATAGTGTCCATAATCAAGCAGCCTTAATTTTACGGTATAATGATGATATTTATATTTCTTGTATACATTTTCCTTCCTGCAGGCGGAGAGGAGCGCGCACGAGGCCGGTTCAGCCCACATGGAGAGGGGCTGGAGCTCCAGCTGCTCTCCGGCTGATGACGCGGGACCAGGTGGGGGAAGGCGGGGCAAGCTGGAAAAAAACAACACTTCGACGACAGTGAACGCAACACTCCGCCGACAGCGCACCGGCAGACCCCGGCTTCACTGCCAGCTCCGGCTCCTGCACGCGGAGTTCCTCCGGGGAAACCTCCGCATCGATCGGGTTCCGGCCGGTCCTGGTCCCGGTGCGGTTCTGAGCTCGAGGACTCTCTCCTGGAGGCTTTATAACGGCTGCAAGCGGGTCTGCAAGCGGCGTATTGAGCGAGGTAAGGCGGATTCAGGCTTTCTAATCTCACGCTCGTGCAGGTGCGCGCTTCATTAAGTAGCCTTAAAGTTGAGAAGAAAGCGTCATAGACAACAACATGGCAGTTAATTAAGGACGTAGGATGGATGCAGCAGGACGGTCAGTTTAGCAAAATGAATCGATGTTAATTCAGTTTTTTGAGGTCTGGAGTTATTTTTCTATTTTTTTTTTTTTATAAATCCGTTAATTATTTGTTTTTAACATCTGAAAGACGAATCACAAATGAGCAATCAGATCCCAAAAATAAATCTTGAATCTGCTCATTTTGTTCTGAATAAAAATATCCTCGGGTTATTTTAACCGAATTCCCCCAAATACTTTAAGGAAGACTCCCGGTGTGATTATGTGCCACCATTAAAGAAACTGAATGGTTTTAAAACTGTAAAATGACCTAAAAACATTGACATGTAACAGTTTATGATTACCCATCAACATAAATAATTCATCATTTCTGTAGTTTTTTTACTGAAGTATGTATAATTCATAGTTTATAGCCTATGATTTCCCAAAAATAAATGTGACTAGTGCTAATAATTTGGCATTAAGTTGCCCAATAAGGTCACTTTATGCTTTGTAAACAGGCACCAGAGGAGGAAACGGGTGCAAATTTGACAGGATTACAACACAAGGGTTAATGGTGAATGGAAGCAAATCCTCACGTTTTAACCACGTGGATTTTTAAATCACTGTTTTGTTTTTTAAAACTCTAAATGTCTTAAAATGGACAATGGCAAGAGGAGAGAGAGGGTGGTTAAAAGGAGGGAAAAGGATGGTTTCCCCTCTGTTTCTTCTTCTTTTCAGTTTAGTTAGACCAGACTTCTATTATTTTATACATAGATATTATTATATGTTATTCCACATGCTCATTATGTTTTAAATACTTTACGTCACACCTGAATTTCAGACCCATTTACTGGGTTTTCCAAATATATTTTCTAGATTTGAACATGACAAAGCTGTAGCTCAGTTATTTTGATCATTGCATCATAATGAGGAATTTTGAAAGATATGTTTGCTGAGTGTTTTTTTTTTCCTGTTCTCAGATGTTATTTATCTTTTTTAAACATGTTAAAAATACACTAAAACCTAACATAGTGACATGTCCATAGAGACTCATTAGACTCGACTCAGTAATGCCTAAACTGGACCACTAACACTAGTACAGCAGGAAAAACACATTTCTTTTTTGCATTTTTACAGTGAATTCTTTGTTGATCTCACCTCTAACTAGCAGCCACGTAATACAAGGGTAACAGCAGTCTGTGGTGAACCCTTTCAATTAATGGAGTCTAGTTTAAGCAGATGGCTAAACATCTTTTCACATGCAAATGATCTGTTACTAGCCCCTCGCACCATGCTGTGCTGTATACTGTAAATTGCGGCTGCAAAACGGGTAATTTGTGCCGCAGCTGGCTCCAGCTGGATGTCTAAATACAACACATGTTGTGCAGATCACCCAGGAGCACGTACATTAATAGGTTTTCTCCAAAGCACGGTGTTATGAACTATTCCACACACGTGTTTTGAGTGATTTTAGCTTGTAACAAGTGGATCAGTGTCAAAGCAACACCCCGGTCCCCTTTCAGTGGAAACTACACATCTCAGTGTCCGAGCATGTGTTGAGACAGATAAGAACGGCGAGACGAGTGCATCAGACACACCTAGGGTGTGCATGAGGAAGAACACAGCACATTCTCATGTTGCTCATGAATGGGGTCGTGCAAAATCTCGTGCGCACCCGTTCGAATGACATCACAGGAAATTAGGCGACAGCCGGCCGGTCACGTGACATCGGATGTATGTCGGTCCTTTCAGGAGTTTGGCCGACAAAAAGTGAGCGTCATGCAACGAAGACAGTCAAGTTTAGGCACTAAAATGACTAGTTAAGTTTATGAAAAAGACCGTGGTTTGGATTAAAGCACTGACAGAGAACAAACAAGCGTTTTTATGGGTGAAGGTCTTTTGTTTTCCTCTGATCCCCGGCTGTATTTCAGTAGAGATGAGCCGGATACTCGGGTATCCGGTACGGATAAAGCACTTTTGTTGAATACAAGTATTATACGAGTAATGCGATAAATAAAACTCCTCATACGGGCTGTGATCTGCGTTCTGTGATAGTCACGGTGCCCAAATAACAAAAAAATCACACTGATCATAAAAAAGTTAAAAGTTAAAAGAACATTTGACTTCATAATTGCAACCGCATGTGTTGTGTTCGTTGTTGGGAAAACTTGTTCTGTAGATAAGTTTGTTTGTTACCACGACAAAACCATCGATCTGAAGGCTCGATGCTGATGCTGTCACGTAAATAGTTTTCTAATCACCAATAAATATAACAATTTCTGATCAACACATATCAATTGTAGGCTAAAAATAACATACGGGTTAAAGCCCCGCCCATTTTAACCCTCTGTTGCATGAATTACTTTTGAAACATGGTAAAAATGTCTTGATGTGTTTTTTGTGACTCCAGGTTGCTTAAATAATGCAACTGTAAAAAAATGTTTTTTAAATAATTAAAGGCAGAGAGGGGGGGGGGGGGTTATTTGGTAATTTGTTGCCATATGGCATAAAAGGTGCATTTGTGGAATGTCCCAAGAAATCAATTTTTCCTTTTTTAAAAACATGTTTTTATTGAAGAAATACCAAATTTCCACTTATAGGGCAACAAATTAATTTGAGCCTTTTACGTTTAAGTGATGACATTTAAAAGTTTACATGCCCCAGATAACTTCTAAAATTAAGAATACTTGTATTTTGGCTGATACTGGAACAAGATCTTCAGTCTGGTAGGCTGCATGTGCGGAAACGAGGCGGGAAACAGGATTTCCTGGTTATGTGAAGTCCTCAAATTAATAACACTTCAAAATTTTCACTTCCACACTTTCACTTCAAAAGACCTATTTACACAATTAAACAGAAAACAATGCATTTTAAATGGTTTATTGTGGGAAAAAAAACTAAGAAAAGGAATTTGTCGCCATCTGGCAACACCATGCAACAGAGGGTTTAGACAACCCAGATGCAGATAATGCTGTACTCGCTCATCCCTATATTTCGGGACTCAAACACATCCACCTGACCTCCCTATGAAGATCTCCACCCTCTAGTGCAGCAGCAGCAGTAAATGACGGTGCTTTACGCAGCTGTAGCTGTGTGTACTAGCGGTTCATGAGCAACATGTGGCTGCTCCCTTGTGTTCTGATGACATTTCTCACTGGTAATATCTGTGAAATGTCAATGAGAATCATGAGAGTGAGTTGGGGGGGGTCGTTGTAGAAAAGTGAGCCTGACTTTGAACCGTGTGCTGCGTTTTGTAGGCTTGCATGTTTAATTAGATCATGTTGGACTTTGAAGATGTTCTACCCC
>NC_045756.1:744414-748875 GCF_008692095.1 Etheostoma spectabile
CCTTTGCAGCACTGATGCTCGGTTTCAAAACACAGCTCGACATTTAAAGTCAGACCAATGCAGATGAATCCCAGTGGGCAGTTTTCTTTTTTCTGTTGTTCAAGCAAAACTTTTCCGAACCTTCAGCCTTAGTTAAAACTGAAAGAGCCTCCAAATTGTAAAAATAAAATGCATGAAAGATGCATTTCTTTAATCTGACGTTACCTAAGATTTGTGTTGCAGATCTAATCATGAATCAAAGACTACACATCATAAGCAGTGTGCAATTATCTTGTGAAAGCTTAACTTTAAGTTAACCCTCATGTTGTCCTCAGTCAATTTGACCCGTTTTCCCACATCAAAGTTCTTTTTAATTCCCCAAAATAACATGATTGATTCCACCCAACGCTCTTTGCCAAGTAGACATCTCTACTTTCATTAATTTTGGGTCTTATTCAATTTTATAGCATTTGGAGAGAAAAAAATGTGGTTTTAAAATATTATTGAGTGAAAGTTGACATATTCCAGTCTGTGATTATCATCAACATCCATTCCTTTAATTTTAGTCTAAATAATTCATCATTTCTGCTTTTCTAACTCCAACATTAGGTAGAATTTCCTATAAATGAGGTTTATTGACCATAAATTCAAAAATGTAAAACTGAAGTTAATAAGTTAGTGTTGCGTAGTGTTGAAAACGTCAAAAATCGACAAACATTGAAAAAAACCATCAAAAGTGTTGAAAAAAGGGACAAAAACGTAAGAAAAAGTCAAAAACATTGATTAAAAGCCTCAACAAAAGTGTTGATTTTCAATTTTGACGACAACCCGAGGGTTAATACGTTAAACTCTGGCTGCCACAAACCTTTAATTTAATACAACTCTTACTAATTGGCACCAGTCTGTTGCTAGTCACATGAACACATGTTTTTAGAGAGAAATTCTGCTTTTTTTTTAGCAGCTGAGTGTTAACAAACTTGATTAAAGCTCCCAAAATGTCACTGGACTAAATAAGGAGGCGGTTTTAGCTTCGATGAGATGATACTTTATTCATCACACAGCGGGGAAATTCCCTTGTTACAGCAGCATTTTCTACAATGAAAAGCAAAACAAACCAACAAGTAAACACACAAACAAACAGGCAAGGAACAAAGAAAAACGAAAACACCGTAAAACACTAAAAAGATGCAGAAAATGTCCGAGCTGCTGTCACAAGCTACCACTCACGCGGCGCCATCTTTAGACTTAGAAGATAAAGGGACGTGAAATTGGACCCACGTTGATCCTGAACCCCCTCACGTCCCAGAGAGAGGACCCCCCTATGAGTTTACCTGTGTGTGTGTGATGTCCGTTTCTGTGTCAGTGTGTGTGATGTCCGTCTATGTGCGTGACGTCTGCTCTGTGTCAGTGTGTGTGATGTCAGTGTGTGTGATGTCCGTTCGTGTCAGTGTGTGTGATGTCTGTCTGTGTGATGTCAGTGTGTGTGATGTCCGTCTGTGTCAGTGTGTGTCTGTCAGTGTGTGTGATGTCTGTTCTGTCAGTGTGTGTGATGTCTGTCTGTGTGATGTCAGTGTGTGTGATGTCGTCTGTGTGATGTCAGTGTGTGTGGATGTCCGTCTGTGTCATGTGTGTGATGTCTGTCTGTGTGATGTCAGTGTGTGTGATGTCTTTCTGGGTCAGTGTGTGGTCTTGTCAGTGTGTGTGTGTCTGTTCTGTCAGTGTATGTTATGTCCTGTTTGTGTCAGTGTGTGTGATGTCTGTCTGTGGTCAGTGTGGTGAGTCTGTCTGTGTGATGTCAGTGTGTGTATGTCGTCGGTGTGATGTCAGTGGTGTGTGTTTGTCCGTCTGTGTCGTGTGTGTGTGTCTGTTCTTCAGTGTGTTGATGTCCGTCGGTGTGTTCAGTGTGTGTGATGTCTGTCTGTGTGATGTCAGTGTGTGTGATGTCCGTCTGTGTCAGTGTGTGTGATGTCTGTCTGTGTGATGTCAGTGTGTGTGATGTCTGTTCTGTGTCAGTGTGTGTGTCTGTCAGTGTGTGTGATGTCTGTTCTGTCAGTGTGTGTGTCTGTCAGTGTGTGTGTCTGTCAGTGTGTGTGACGTCTGTGTCAGTGTGTGTGACGTCTGTTCTGTGTCAGTGTGTGCGTCTGTCAGTGTGTGTGTGTCTGTCAGTGTGTGTGATGTCTGTTCTGTCAGTGTGTGTGACGTCTGTTCTGTGTGTGAGATGTCTGTTCTGTGTGTGTGACGTCTGTTCTGTGTGTGTGATGTCTGTTCTGTGTGTGTGACGTCTGTTCTGTGTGTGTGATGTCTGTTAATGACCAACAGTCAGCGTTATATAACACAAAGCTGGGCTGGCGTCAGCATGCGTGTGATTAGGAGCATGTGACTCCCTGTGGATCGAATGCTGCTCTCTGTTCAGATCTTGTTTCCTGTGTGTGTGGTGTGTGTGTGTGTGTGTGTGTTGTGTCACTTAAATCACTTAACGGTTTAGGTCCAAATATATTGCTGATCTGCTACTCACACTATGAACCACCCAGACCTCCAGGTCATCTGGGACAGGTCTGCTTTCTGTCCCCAGAGTCCAGAACAAACGGTGAAGCAGCTTTCAGTTTCTCTGCTCCTCATATCTGGAATAAACTCCCAGAAACCTGTAGATCCGCTGCTACTCTCATTCTTTTAAATCAAGGCTGAAGACCTTTCTTTTTGATGCTGCCTTTCTTTAATGACTAATCATTTCTTTAAATTTCTTATGCTGCACTGTAAATTTTATTCTTGTGTTTTATGTTTCTCTTTGTTTTTAATGTCTATTCATGTGTTTTACCGGTTTTTAATGCTTGTTATTTTTAACTGTTTTTACTTGTGTTTTTCTGTTTAACTGATTTTGTGTAAAGCACTTTGAATTGCCTTGTTGCTGAATGTGCTATACAAAAAGCTGCCTTGCCTTGTGTGGTGTGTGTGGTGTGTGTGTGTGTGTGTGTGTGTGTGTGTGTGTGTGTGTGTGTGTGTGTGTGTGTGTGTGTGTGTGTGTGTGTGTGTGTGTGTGGTGTGTGTGTGTGTGTGTGTGTGTGTGTGTGTGTGTGTGTGTGTGTGTGTGTGTGTGTGTGTGTGTTGTGTGTGTGTGTGTGTGGGTGTGTGTGTGGTGTGTGTGTGTTGTGTGTGTGTGTGTGTGGTGTGTGTGTGTGTGTGTGTGTGTGTGTGTGTGTGTGTGTGTGTGTGCGCGCGTTCCCCACCGACTGGTATGAATTCTTCAGATAACACTTATCAAACTGGATCTGCACATGACAGTTAAAGTCCCGGCCACAAAGTCCAACAGTGTTTCCGACGGCCGTCACAGTAACAATATTTCAGAGAAATGAACTAAAAGTAGAATTAATCCTGACTTTCATGAAAAATAACTCTTTAAAACTTAGACTTTAGACTAACATCAAGTTAGACCGACTTATGTTGCTTATTATAGTTTTAATAGACAAGCTTTACAATGCAGATGTTCAGTGTAGAGCTGCAGCTAATGTTGATTTTTTTAGTTTAATAGTTTATTTGAACATGTACAAAAAACAACAACATTCATGCAGACAAATATAATTAAAATGTCAGATAAATGAGGTCATGATGTACTTCTTAGCACAGTCTTCCAACATTGAAAGTCATTCAAACAAAACCCCAAATTTCCCACGTTCAAAAAGGAGTGGGAAGAAGGTGATAAACAACTTATCAGGTCCGACCCCATTTCTCTACTTTTATCCTTTTAGTAAATCTTATGCTTCAGTTATTTACACATCAATATTTACACATCATAGACACAGATGCAGACACACACATTTACACTTTATTAAAAGTTTTTGGTTTGTTTTCTCATCGTGGAAAGCAATAAAAAAAACCACTCCGAAAGTTCCTAATAAAGCAGGAAATGAACCGTTCGGTTGCCTAATCTTTATTTTAATCACATTTTAAGCTTTTTTTTCTTAGCCTCGTCCGACAGTGAACGCAGCAATTAATTCAACTGAATGTCATCGAGATCCATAAAAGTGTGTGTTTTTAATTAAGCCTCTCCTTCCTGGTTGTGTGTCGGGACTTGGAGTCTTTGTTGTTAAAGGTCAGAGCCGCAACAGCAGCTCCGCTATCTTTAAATTGACCTTATCTCCTAATTTAAATTGCTTTTTTAATGTCTTCTCTCTCGGAGAAACTCACCTTCCAATCCCATACAACAGCATAAGTTGCTGCATTAATCCCATTACGCACATGCATGGTGTGGATAATTTAGTTCTTTGTATTTTTTGGTATTTTGTGTACTTTTTAATAGCTTTATTTAACCCTGGTGTTGTCCTTTTTAAAGTGTTTTACATCTGAAATATGGATTTCTTTCAACCAAATTGCCCAATAATAAAATGGATGATTCCACACAACAGTCTTCAGGTGAAATGAATGATTACTTCAATTTTTTGGGTGTTTTATTTAATATTATTGCACCTGAATTCCTTTTTTTTTTTT
>NC_045756.1:748900-766169 GCF_008692095.1 Etheostoma spectabile
GGTTTATGGTTTCTAAAAGAGCAACGGGACTAAACTTGACATCTACCCATCGTTGATCCATAACTCCTATGATCGGAAACTATAGCAAAATAAGTATAAATTTCTGCCCGTTTTTAACTAAAAACGTATCTGTTAATATGATATAAATGAGGGTTTGTTGACCATGAAATACCAAGAATAAAGGTAAAAAACCTGTATTAACAGCTAGGGTTTATTCAAAAAGCCGCAATGCGGTGAAAAAAGTAATGAGAAATAAACAGTAAAAAAAAAAAAAAAAGGGACAAAAACATCAGAAAGCAAGAGATATATATATAGATATATATATATATATATAGATATAAGCTATATATATATATATAGATATATATATATATTATATAATTTTTTTATAGAACTGTATATGAATATTTCATAATATCTGAATCAATGCTATATGTTTGGAATGGGACGCAGAGAATATACCAAAACTGGTTTAGAGAAGGAACAAAAAGAATAAGCTTGTTTTAAACCATTAAACAAAGTGGAAAACCATTAAACATTCAAAAAAAAATGTAATTTTAAAACAGTGCGCAACTTGTGGGTGTGATGAAACTGGAGCAACGAAAATGAGGATTTAGAGGCGCAAATCTCCTGAGTGGGTACTCCAAGGGACAGCAACCGAACATGGAAAGATCCGAATAACAAGGACAGAAAAGGAAGACTCAAACAAACTGTATTAATAAAACTATCAACGAGTGGACATCATTAAATGGTATCAGTGCCCTCAAAATAAAAGTCCATGCTCATTTACCAACAAGTAACAAAGGTTTATAGAAACATGGTGTTTACAACGTTCATGGGTGGGGGTCGTGCTCAGTCCGTAGGGGTGGGAAACAGAGGGTCGCGGTCAGTCCTGTCTGGATGAGGGGCTGGAGAGAGCCACTTATCACCTAGGCCTGCCAGGTGAATTGAGAAAGGCACCAGACCCAAAAACTGCATGAGTAGACGTGTGTGTGTCTGTGTGTGTGTGGGGGTGTGTGTTGTGTGTGGGTGTGTGTGTGTTGTGTGTGTGTTGTTTCTCGGCCTAAGTATGTCTTTTTACGTAAGTGTGCACTTAAATGTTCTCAGCCATTAATAATAACCGTTTATTTAACACAGCACATTTCACAAGGTCACAAAATGCCTCACAAGAGAGCAAAAAGTTAAAAAAAAACCAGCCCGGAACAAAAACATTAAAAGAACAGCAAAAGAAGATTGAAAAATATTCGTGGGAAACAAATAATATAAAATACATAATTATCAGACAAAAGCCGGTTTTTAAATGGTGGTCTTCAGTCGCTTTATAGACACAGGGCAATTCAAAGTGATTTACCACAAAACAGTAAACAGATAAAACACAGTAAAAACAGTAAAATCTCAAGCAATATAAAAACCAATAAACAACAATGAATAGAAGTTAAAAAAAAATTAAAATAGCCACTAAAACACAAGAATAAAAGTTACAGTGAGATAAGAAATTTAAAGAATGAGCAGTCATTTTAAAGAAAGCCGCATCAAAAAGAAAGTCTTATTCAGCCTTGATTTAAAAGACACTCGAGAGTAGCAGCGGATCTGCAGGTTTCTGGGAGTTGATTCACCAGATATGAGGATGCAATGGAACACGAAAGCTGCGTCACCCTGTTGCTAGTTTCTGATCTGGGGACGAAGCAAAAGTGTCCCGAGGACCTGAGAGGTCGGGTGGGGTATGGTTGTAGTAGTAGACGTCCCAGACCACCTGAGAGGTCTGGGGGGTTCATAGTGTCGTAGCAGATCAGATGTATTCTTTTGTGTCTAAACCGTTAAAGGAATTTAAAACTAGCCAGAGTACTTGAAATCAATTCTTTGAGACACAGGAAGCAGTGTAAGAATCAGAAATGGGAGGAATGTGCATTACAGTCTCTTGGTTCTTTGTGAGAACTGGAGGGATGTGATCCAGTTCTGGTCTTAGTGAGGACTGGAGTGAGGTGATCCAGTCTCTTGGTCTTAGTGAGAACTGGAGTGATGGATACAGTCTCTTGGTTTAGTGAGGACTGGAGGGATGTGATCCAGCTCTCTTGGGGCTTAAGTGAGGACTGGAGGGATGTGATCCAGTCTCTGGTCTTAGTGAGGACTGGAGGGAATGTGATCCAGTCTCTTTGGTCTTAGTGAGGACTGGAGGGATGTGATCAGTATCGTGAGTCTTAGTGAGGACTGGAGGGATGTGATTCCAGTCTCTGGTCTTAAGTGGAACTGGGGTGTGTGATCCAGTCTCTTGGTCTTAGGGGGGACTGGGGGATGTAGATCCAGCTCTTGGTCTTGTGAGGACTGGAGGGATGTGACCAATCTTGGTTTTGTTAGTTTGGGGGGGAAGGGGGGGGGGGGGAAAATTGGGTGACTGGATAAGTACTTGGTGTAGTGAGGATGGAGTGATGTGACCAGTCTCGGGTTCTTGGAGGATCGAGCAGCAGCGTTCTGAATAAGCTGTTCTGGATGATTTTTTTTAGGGGGACCTGTAAAGACCAGTTACATAGTCAAGTATACTGAAGATGAAAGCCATGGACAGTAGTTTTTACACGTCCTGTTACACATAAGCGTAACAGGACAAACGTGTATCTCCGCTCCCCCCCCCCCCCCCCCAGTTGTCCCCAATCCCGCAGAAGACATCCGACCTGGGTTCTCTGCAGGTCTGGAGCTCAGTGAGGGAGACATTAAACATTTAATTAATTTATTTATTTGATTAGGACAATGAACATAATGAACATTTCTGTTAAATGGCGCCAGTGTTAGACAATTGGCGAATTTTCAACTGTATTCCTACCTAGATATTGTATTTTATGGTGGGAAGAAACCGGAGGAAACCCAACGCAAACACGGGGAGAACACACAATCTCCATCACAGACAGGCCCGGACGCCTGGATGCGAACCAAGAACCTTCTTGCTGTGAGACCGAAGTGTCTAAACAATAGCACCGTGTTGGCATTATCATTCGTGCTTAATTAGTCTGAACATCTGGGAGGTAACGATGTATCCTGTTAGCAGGTGCTAAGCATCGGCCCTTCTCTGCGGGTCGCGGAGCGGTTTGCGCGATGATTTACTGTGTTTGATGGATGGATTTTTTTTTGTTGGACGTCCCCGTGCGGGCCAGCATGTTGACTCCCACCCCCCCCCCCCCCAAATAGATTTACTGTAGGACACACAGCGGGAGGGAATGGATCAGCGGTCGTCGCGGCAACGGGTGATAAAGCGCTGTGTGGGATTGAGGGCGGAGGAAGAGATAGCGAGGATGGCTGCGGGTCGGACCAGATGAATCGTGTGACAGGTGTTTATGGAGCTTGACTTGTCTCCTTTTGTCACATGTTAACATATGCATATTCCACACAAACAAAACTAGGACTTCTTCACAATTTAACGAGATGAACTCGAACTTAAATCCAATACAATCCGATTTTAGTGATTACAAACAGTTGGCGATACATTTAATAAGGACACCTCGACTGTGGAGAGCACAAATCGTTGAGAAAGGAACACATTTGAATATTTTTCAACTAAATGGCCGAAAATAAAAAAAGAATTGTAACGGTGAGTGATTCACGCTGCGCCTGTTGCATCCACTTAAGACTGGAGGAGTTGTTAATACCAGATGTAGATAATTTTGATGTAATGAGAGCTGATTATGCGTCATACGTAGCGTGATTTGATAGTATTTACGAATTTACAGCAATCATGCGGTCTTGCAGGGTGGGGTGAGGTTGAAATTGGATTAGATTACTGTGGACTGCTGCTGAAGGAGGAATTTAGGCCTTTTTTCGATGATATGGGGAGTTATAGAAATTTTAGAAATTAAGCTGTTTCCTTGTGTTGTGTGTAAATCTAGTTGTGCTTTTGTGGATGCAGTTTGTAGAGTTTAGGAGACCATTTAATCATCCATTACTCCCTTTATAATGGAGTCTCACATTTTGCATCGTTACTACCAGAGGCGCGGAGAAACGAAGGATTGCCTTTAATTGGTTTATGACTTTCAATGAGCCTCAGCTGGTACTTGGTGTTTTTGATAAAACGCAACATGTAACACGCAAGTTTCAAGTAGGAGGAAGCATACAGGCGGTTTTCCTTCACCTTTTATCAACCGTGACCTTAAATCTTGTAACAGGCTCATATTTATGATAGCGTAGACGAGGGGGTTCCTGGAGTTTTCATCTTTCCTTCGGTCCGTACTATTTGTGTGCACTCGTTTATTTACACAATGTTCTGCACTAATTGTTGTGTTCCTGTTGCCTAATGGGAAGGTTTGAGATGTGGATAAAGTAGTAGCTTTGATAAGCCGTGACCGAAATAAACTCAGCAAATCAGGATCGGAGTATCTTTGAGAGCATTAGGAGTTTGTTGTCGTTTTACCACATGACGGTGTGTTTACGGGCCAATAAAACAAATCGGTGTAAATATAAGGGTAATAGGATCCTCACGCTTTCTCATTCCAATGAAGCAGGCTGCGTGCTTTAACCCTTGTGTTGTCAAATTGACTCTTTTCAAACGTGTGTAATGCTGAAATATGGATTTGTTTTCAAACAAATGGCCTCCAAATAACAGGATTATTCCATGACTTGTTCAGGTGAATAATGATTACTTTGATTGAATTAGTGGGTGTTTTTATGTCCCACATCTTATAGATTTGAATTATTTTTTTATAATGGTTTCCAAACATATAAGGACTAAAACTCTGACATCACCCATCTGAGAACACTCGAACAGTCATTGATCGTAACTATTCAGTCAAAATTAATAATGATTTATGCCTTTTTAACTGAAAACAGTCCCGGTATAATTTGATTAAATGGGTTTGTTGACCTAAATTCCAAGAATAAGTGTGAATCTACATTGAAAACAGCTCAGGTTTTAAAAAAAAGCACCCAAAAGGCTGGAAAAGTGAAAAATATAATAAAGAAAAAGCGAACAAAAAACATTGGAAAAAGCACAACAAAAAATGTCATTTCAATTTTGACCTGGAAGACAAGTTTTATGGTTAAAGGGAGGACACACCATAATGACCACCAGTTCTACTGGGACCTAATCTTCGTATTCACGCCACTCAACACATCAAGGCAAACCGCATGTGAGGACCGTCCATTGGCCCATGACAGTTCACCATGAGTCCTGGTGTTTTATAAGTCTATTAAAGTGGAAGTTCCTGTACTTTCAGCACCAGGGGGCTTTGTTGTGTCCATAGAGCCTGAACATAGCAGTGGAATTCTGCCTTTCTGTAGTCCCTTGGGGGGTTTCAGGCCGATTGGTGACCAGAACTAAAGCCAGTGGGGACATTTTAGGAGGCTTTCCCCTGTTCTGAGGGTTCACTTGCATGAGGCCCCTACAGCTCAAGGCTTTACCCTCGGCTCGGCTCTGCTTCTGTGAGACCGCGAAGTTGTGAATCCTCGGAGAGGAAGTGGGAAAGGCGAAGGGGAATCAAACCAAGCGGTGACTGGTGGGATGCGGCTCAATAGCGGAGCTGAGGCATGCAACAAAAGGTCTCAGAAATGGTTGTATTTTTTAGTCTTATCAGGGTTCCTGATGTGGCCTGCAGGGCTGGAGTCAAACCAAAGGAGTTAACACTCATGTTCCTCATGTGTCCTCATGTGTCCTCATGCTTTCTCCTGTGTCCTAATTTTGTCTTCATGTTGTCCACAATGTGGCCCTCAGGTGTTCCTCAGGGTTGCCTCATGTTGCCCTCTGTTGACCTCATTTTGTCTCCATGTTGTCTTCGTGTGTCCTCATGTTGTACTCCTGTTGACCTAATTGTTGCTTTTCATGTTGTTGTCATGTTGCCGCATGTGGTCTAGTGTTGCCCTCATGTTGTCTTCATGTTGCCTATTTTCTTCATGTTGCCCATTGTTGCCCATGTTGTCCTCATGTTTCCCTCATTTTGTTTCATGTTGCCACCTTTTGTCTCATATTGTATTCTGTTCTCCTCATGTTGTCCTCAGTTGTCCTCATGTTGGTCCTCATGTTGTCTTAATGTTGTCTTCATGTTGTCTTCATGTTGTCATCATGTGTCCCTCATGTTGTCTTAAGGTTGGCTTCATGTTGTCTTAATGTTGTACTAATGTTGCCTCATGTGGTCTCATGTTGTCTCATGTTCGTCCCATGTGTCCTATATCAATGTTCTTTTTAACCCCCAAAATAACATGATTGATTCAACGCCTTGGCCAAGTACAAATCTCTATTCATTAATTTTGGTCTTATTATATTTTATTTAGCATTGTTAAACCAAATGGAAGTCGTTGTTGAAATAGTGTTGAGTAAAAGTTGACATATTCCAGTCTGTGATTATCATCAACCTCCATTCTTTAATTTTAGTATCAATAATTCCCGAATAATTTCTGCTTTTCTACATCAAACATTAGGTATAATTCCTATATTAATGAGGTTTATTGACCAGAAAATCCAAAATTAACTGTAAAACTAAAGTTAATTAAGTCGTGTTTAAACGTCAAAAAACAAGGGCCAAAATGAAAAAAGGGACAAAAACGTGTAACGAAAAGTGTTGATTTTCAATTTTGAGGGAAGCCACCGAGGGTTGATGGTGGCTCGGGGAAAAAAGGAAGTTTGGGGTCCCCTGCTGGGCTGGGTGCCCCCGAGACCGGATACGGATAAGGGCGTGAGATGGATGAATGGAGAGGTGGGACGATGATGATTGAGGAAGTCATAGGGGTGTGCTGGCTCCGCGGTTTGAAGCTCTAATGGACTGGTTGATTATGGTTTTTATTATGGTTATGAACCATTTGTACACACCGTATAGCGACAAAGATGAAAATGCAGTGTAATTGGTGTGATGTCCACATGGTTTGGCATTTTGTTATAAAAGAAAGAGTGAACATAAGTGCTGTTAATGGAGCGTGACCCCAGATCCACCCGTAGGCTTGGACTAATCCCTGCATGGTTGTGTCCTGGCTCCACCTTGGAAATGAGGTGGTTCCCATGCATCCAGTTTTTTAACATAATGGACCTGGTGTACAACAGAACACCATGCATCTGTTCCCTGGACCGGTAATCAGAAACATGGCGTGTGATAATAAACCAGCCTCAGTGAATATCGTAGGACAGATGGAAGGAGGGCCGGCTTGGAAACAAGAGATGACCTATTTTATTTATTTATTGCACTTTTCATGGGATGTACACAGGTCCGAGGCTATGCAGTGTCCGGATCAGCTTGACGAGTCCAGATAGAAAAGCCCGCAAGGCGTGGTTTTTAAGCCTGCTCTCATGCGAGATCAATGGCGGGGCATTACTCGGAGACTGTGTTGTGTTCAGCGCTCGAGACTCCGGTGCTGTTGGTGGGTCGTGCTGCTGTCTTTCCTAATAAAGCCGCCGTTTAAACCTCTAAGTCCCTTATGACTCCAGTGATGTCGCTTCAATCTGGATGTTGGTCCTTACATAAGGAGGATTATTTTATTGTTCTATTCTGGTGTTTCGACCTAAATCTCTTTTGTTCTTTTCGCCGTTATGTCTCATCGTGGACAAGTCTCGCACCCATCCCGGGCTTGCGCTTCAATTCAAAGGAGCACTTTCAGTGATGACTCCTTCTCCCAGAATGCACCACGGAGAGCCACAGGCAGTCATTCTTGCCTTGGCCATCAAAACTTATAATCTCCTCCTTGCAGTATCTGACACACCCCCACAAACAACACACAAGCACACACACACAGACCCCCCCACACACGACACGAGAACACACACACACGAGCGGGGACACACAAGAGCCCTCCCGCACACCCACACTGGTGAGAAATTTGGCGTGTCGCTTGTGTCCAACACTGTGTTTCGTCTCGCACCGTGTGTGTACACCGCCCGCACGTTCTATTATATTATGATTATTCTTATATTGATTACTTTTTCACCATTGCAACACCTTAATTAGTAATTATGTAAAATACTGTATATATATTCCTTCACTATGTAAATATCCACACCCTTAGCTTCTTTATTTTTTACTATTTTCTATATTTGTGCAACTGTAACACCAGAGTTTCCCTGCGGGGTCAATAAGGTATTTTGATTCTATTTTGATCGAAAAAAAACAGCAAAAACAAAAAATATACTCGATTACAAGTCAAGAACCCAAAGGAAAAAAGCGAGTTACAATATGGTTTTTGGTTCTTCACGGTACTTTTCACAGCTGGAAAGTAGATTTAGAGGCGCCTCGCCAGGTCCAGGTTCCTGGGATAGGCCTGTGGTGGGGAGAAAGACGAAATTATAGTTGGTTCAGCAGACCTCCGGCAGGTGGGTTGCTGCAAGGTGAGCTGCCATGAAGGGCTAAGGGAAGGCAGCAAGTAACTTTACTCAAAAACAGGAAAGCTTAAACCCCTCAGTGTCCTCGTGTTGTCGGGTTGTCCTCGTGTGTTCATTGTGGTCCTCAGTGTGCCGTCCTGTTGTCCTCATGGGGTCTCATGTTGCTCATGTTGCCTTAATGTTGTACCCATGTTTATACATGTGTCCTGTGTTTCTACTATGGTGTCCTCATGTTGCCATCATGTTGTCCTCATGTTGTCCTCATGTTGTTATGTTGAATTAATGTTGTCCCCTGTTCTCCTCATTGTTGTCCCCATTTTCTCCTCATGGTGCCTATGTTGCCCTCATGTGTCCTTCGTTGTCCTCAGGTTGTCATATGTGTTACCATATGTTGCCTCATGTTGACCTCATGTGTCATCATGTGTCCTATGTTGACCACATGTTGTCCTCATGTTGCCCTATGTTGCCCTCAATGTTGTCCCCATGTGCCCTAATGTTGCCCTCATGTGCCTATGTTGCCCTCATTTGTCCTGTTGCCCTAATGTTGTCCTCATAGTTGCCCATAATGGTGGCCATCATGTTGCCTCATGTTGCCCTCATATTGTTTCAGGTTGTCTCATGTTGTCCTATGTTGTAAGCATGTTGTCCCCGTTGTCCCATGTTGTCCCCATGTTGTCTTTTTTGTTTTTTTTTTTTTCCATGTTGTCTCATTGTTGTAACATGTGTCACATTGTTGTCTTAATGTTGTCTGCCTGTTGTCTTAATGTTGTTCCTCCATGTTGTCCTCTGTTGGTCCCCAGTGGTCCCCATGTTGTCTCATGTTGGCCCATGTTGTCCCCATGTTGTCCCCATGGTGTCTATGTGTGTTCATGTTGTCCCCATGGTGTCTCATGTTGTTCATGTTGTCTAATGTGTTCCCCATGTGGTACTCATGTGTACTATATCAATGTGTTTTAATTCCCCAAAATTCAACATGATGTTCCATCGCTCTTTGCCAAGTACAAATATCTATTTCAAGTAATTGGGTCTGTATTCTAGTTGAAGACATGGTAAAACACCCCCAAAAAAACAAGTGCAAGTGTTGTGAAGTAGTATGGGAAAAGTGATATTCCAAGTCGGTGATTATAATCACCATCATTCCTTAATTGTAGTTCAATAATTCTAACTTTCTGCCCTTTTAACTCATACCATTAGGATATAATTCCATAAGGGTTTATTGACCATAAATTCCCACAAATAAGTAACAGAGTACCTAGTTAGTTAAAACCAAACCATCAAATAAATTGGAAAAAGCAACAACAAAAAACTTTGATATCAGAAGAAAAGGGACGATGTTGGAAACACATCTACAAAAAAGCCATAAAAAAATCAACAAAACTTATTTAAAGGCTGAAAAAAGTGTACCAAAAAGCTGGACAAAGCGGACAAAAAATTGATAAAAAAATTTACTCAACATAATAAAAAACCTTCAGAAAAGTGACCAAAAAAATAGGAAAAAAACTGACCAAAAAAAGTGGAGAAAGGGTAAAAAAAGAACAAACAATCTGTTGAAATCCACCAGAACGGACACAAGTGCAGGCAAGGGAGGACAACACGAGGGTCAAGGTCACATAGATGGTTAAAGAAAAGTGGTAAGTCAGTTTCATTGGATGGACATGGCACAGGAATCCGAAAAAATAGGAAACGTAAAGGAGGAATTTGTGGTTTAAAAACGGACGGGAACGTTGAGAAACCTAACAAGACTCGTACAGAACCAGGTTATGGTCTTTATCAGTGAGTTATATGACCTTAACCATGCACACGTGTCGGGGTTCTATCGGTCACACTGAGCTAAAGTGATAGAGGCACTAATGAGCTTTAGCGGGCCTTAAACACCGAAGGTCTCTGGGTCACGGCACATATATTTAGACTGAGAAGCAATACAAAACGTCTCTGGGTACGGCTATAGTTATACATGAGGAAGTCAATACAACATATCTGGGTCACGGCCTCCTACTATTTATTACATGAGGACAATCAACATCTCTGGGTCACGGCCTACTTTATTTATACATGAGGAATCAATAACAAACGTATTGGCACGGCTACGAGTTATACATGAGGAATCAATACAACTTCTATGGGTCACGGCTCCTATTATACTGAGACTCAATACAAACGTATATGGGTCACGGCCTATATTTATTACATGAGGAATCATACAAAAGTCTCCGGGGTCACGGCAGACTATTTATACTGAGAATCATACAAAGTCTCTGGGTCACGGGCCCATATATTTATACATGAGGAATCAATACAAAGTTCTCCTGGGTACCGGCACTATTATACATGAGGGAATTTCAATACAACGTATCTGGGTCACGGCCTAATATATTTTTATTAATATATATATGGAATCAATACAAAACATCTACACTCAAAGTCATGGAACCAATCAAACATGAATAAGAGGATTTTTTATGGAAACGGTGTTTATTGGTTTACATTTTCAGCCAAGGTTGTTAAAGGTGTAATATAGTTAGCCCGGTGTGTGTGTGTGTGGGTGTGGTGTCGTGTGTGTTGTGTGTGTGATTGTGTGTGTTGGGTGTGTGTGTGTGGTGTGTGCTGACCTGTGTGTGTGGTGTGTTTGTGTGTGTGTGTGTGTGGTGTGTGTGTGTGTGGGGGTGTGCGTGTGTGTGTGTGTGTGTGTGTCGTGTGTGTGTGTGTTTATTGACAAGAAATATTCATTCACCACGCAACTTAGTTGTCCTTAAAGGTTGGGATTTTTCCTCTTTTTTAAATTAAAGGCAATTAAGAGTAATTTTCCAAAAGATGATTATTTTATTATTAATTTAAAGAAACTTAAAGTTTTTTAAAATTGAGTTGTTGGAACGTTAACAAAAGTTTCAAATAGGACCCTGCAAAGGAAAAACCATGATATTTTATTCAAAAGACACTAAAGCTAAATCACGGCTACTTTCATGGAAAGTGCAAAAGTGAGCTTGTCGTTCATTTCCCAAGTTCCAAGGTCAAGTTTCTAAACATTTGAAAATGCCAAAGTGAATTCCTTATCGCTATGGCAGCTTGGTTTTGTGTCATCCGTTAAATTGATTGGAGTATTCAAATTTAAAGTGGATAATCTAAACAACCTGGAAAAAAAAAATATATAACAATCTAGATATTCGCTAGTTTTGAATTAGGTCAACACATCATGTGCACGCAAATTAAAAAGTCTGATTTCATGTTCAATTACGGCTTACCTATGGAGGGTTGGTACAGTGGGTGGAGCGGGCGGCACCCGGCCTGATGAGGTGTGTGACTCGACGGCAGGGGTCCAGGGTTCGAATCCGAACTGTGAGGGTTTCCGAATGTCCTCCCCTTCTCTCACATAGCTGTCATATCAAATAAAGCAGTGAAACAAACCCCAAAAATCTTTAAAAAAAAAAAAAAAATATGGACCTCATTGTGCCGGGTGTGGGTAACGTGGTGGAAGGCGGCGGCACACATGGCATGGAATGTTTGTTCATCGGAGCGTGGGGGGCAGGGTTGAATCCGACCTTTGAGCGGTTTCGACCACAGGTTTCTTCCTTTCTCTCCAAGCTGTCCTTTCAAATAAAGGCAGGGGGAAACCCCCAAAAAAATCTTAAAAAAAAAAAAACACAACATACTAACTGTTTTATGTGGGAATCAATTAAGGACGAGTCCCACAAGGAAAATAAATTTAGTCTTTCTATTTCACAGACAAATTAAAGTGTAAATTGTTTAAGAAATGAAGTACACTACTAAGGGGAAGTTTGTGTATGTTATTGTTGTGCCGGGCAGAATAGGAATTTGTGAAGCGAGCTGCAGGAATCTGACTGAAGGAAGGGCTGCTGCTGCCCTTTAAAATCCCAAAAGTTGTCTTTGTTGTCATGTTGCCTACTGTAGTTTCACAGTAGAACATGTGAAGACTAGGAGGTCTTCCTGTGCATAACGCAAGGGGGCGTTTGTGTTGTTTTGTTGGTTGACAGGTGGGACAGCGGCGGCAGGCAGGATGCGGTGGCTGCTGCTCGGTCTGCTTCCTCCGTTGGGCCGCAGCAGGACCGACGCTCACAGAGAGCAACAGAGTGAGTCACTAACACCCAAAAAAGGTGGATTAGTGTCCTTTTATTGTGTCAAGCAGACGTCGTGGTCTGTTTACTGTTGTGTGGTGGGTGAGTGGGATGAGGGGGTGAGGAGTGTAGGAACTAAGAGTAGATGGTGTGTTTGATGGGCATCGGCAGCGAGCGGAAAGTTGTGTATAGTGTGCATGGTGTGGGCAGGTAGTGATTGTGGTGTGGGCAGCGCTGATGAGGCACTGGTGGATGAGAGTGCGGGACAAGACGCGCGGAGACATCAGTAGTCCCTCGTGGACCTTTTTGGGATTTCTCTCCTTACAACAGGTGTAGGGGAGCTGCACGCGGTACCATTAGCATTTAGACTGTTCGCACACACGGCCGTCCGTACATGCAGAAAAGGGGGATCGAGGCAGCGTCCATCACCCTGTTCAACGTTCCAAGCGAGGCATTTGTCTGTGTCCACATGTGAAAGGTATGAGTGACGTTACCTCCAGGACTCTTGGACTTTGCAAACAAATCCTGTCTGATGACATGTCTGGTAGTGTGATGGAGCTACTACTCTGTTGTGTGGGTAAATAAGGTTTTGTGGCAAAAAGTCTCTTTGTGTCTTTATGTGGTCTCTTTGTGGTAATTTTGTGTCTCTTGGTGTTATTGTCTGTCATTCTGGTGTGGTCGATGAGCTTAGTGTCTCTGTGTGCGTCATAATTGTGGGAGTCTTTGTGGGGTGATGTCAAGGTTTTGGATCTCATTGGTGTGGTCATTTTGTGTCTCCTTTGTGGTGTATGGTCTCTTTGGGGTGGTGCGTTATGTGTATCTTTGTGGTCGTTTGTGTCCTTGTGGTCCATTTGTGTCTCTTTGGTGTCGTGTTTGTGTTCTTTGTGGTTGTTATGGTATCTTTGTGGTGGTTATGGTCTCTTTGTGTTGTTATGGTCTGTTTGTGGTAGTTGGCATCCACTGTGTTCATTTTGGTGGTCATTTTGGGTCTTTGGGTCATTGGTTCACTTTGTGGTTGTTTTGGTCCCTCTGTGGTTGTTTTCTATTTTGTGGTAATGTGGCGTCTTTTATGGTCATTTTGCGTCCACTCTGTGGTTGTTTGTGTCTATGGTGGTGTTTTTGGTCCCTCTGTGGTCGTTTTGTGTCTCTTTTGGCTCATTGGGAACTTTGTGGTAAATGTGGAGTACCCTAACGTGGTTGCTTTTTGAGTTCCCTCAGTGGTGTTTTCGTGACCTCTTTGGGGCGTTTTGGGGTCGCGATTTTGGTTGCAGTTGGGCGTAGCCCTATGTGTGGGTTTTTGTATCTTTAGGGTCATTTGCGTTCCCTCTGTGTTGTTTTGTGGGTCTTAGTGGTCATTTTGCGTCCCTCTGGGGTGTGGGGGTGGTTTGGGGGGGGGGGGTCTTAGTGGTCATTTTGCGTCCCTCTGTGCTGGTTTGGGTGTCTTAGTGGTAATTTTTTTTGCCAGCCCTCGGTGGTGTTGTGTGGGCTTAGTGGTTGTTTTGGTGTGTCTTAGTGGTCTTTTGGTCCCTCGTGGTTTTTTTATTGGTGTCAACAGGCTTTCGGTGGTCATTTTGCGTCCTGTTGATGGTCATTTGGTGTCGAACTGTCTGTAGTGTTTTGTGGTCTCTTTGTGTCACTTTGTCGTCCTTTTAATGGTCATTTTGGTCCCTCAGTGGTGTTTTCTGTCTTCTTTTGGAGTAGTTTGTGTTCTTTTGTGGTAGTTTTGTGTCTTTGTGGTCAGTTTGCGCCCTTTCAGTGGTTGGTTTTGTGTATCTTTGGGGGTTTGCGAGATTGCTCTGGTCGGTTTTCTGCATCTCATTATCTGAGGTCAATTTGCATCCCGTCTGTGTTTTTATGTCTTTATTCTGGTCTGTTGTGTGTGCTTTTTTGGGTTTTGTGTCATTGTCATGACATAAAAAAAAAAAGAAGGAACAGGAGGATGTTAAAGACGGCGTTCGGCGCTCACTGTGAATTGACAATCAGATTGGCCTGAAGGTTTGCATACGCCCAGCTTCCCGGGCTCCACAGCATGCATCATTTTCTTCGTATTCCCCGAAAGGGAGGTGTTGATGATAAAGTCCCTGCAGCAGTGCAGTACTCGCTGAGCTCCTTACGGAGGGGACACAACATTAACAGCTCTGTTTCCCTGCTGCCGTCACGCTGCAGATCATGCGGTATTCGGGGTTACGCTCGCCCCGGGCTCCTGTTGTTGACTCAGGCTCAACGCCTGAACCGAAAGAAGAGCGAAGAACGAGAGGGTGTCGGACTGCTTCACCCTCCTCGACTACTTAGCTGGGGGCAGTGGGGGGGGGGGGTAGAGGACACCACAGTGTCTTAGTATTTCGCACGTTGGAAAAGGTGAGAGAAAAAACCACCAAAACCAAAACACAACGTCGAGAGGTTGGATAGATATGGTAAGCGAGACGAGTTCACAAAACGCAGTCGTTCTGGACTCTCCCTGCGTCGGGGGCTACGCGAGGGAAATCACTCGCTCCGCCCCACAGTTCAGAAAGCTTGTGGAGGAGTCGTGAGTGGAGAGATGTATTTAAGGAATAATTTTATGAGACTTTTAAACAGGAAATAGAACTTCAAGACAATGCAGACATGCAAAAAAAAAAAGAGAAATCCGTTTTTTTAGTTTCACGTGTAATCCGGACCAGGATATTTGCAATAAATTGGGTAGTGCCATGGGCAAATGTGAGTGGACAATAAAATAAAAGAGTATTTCTACAAATGTTTCTCAGGTGATGGGGAAGTGTTCCGGGTCAATTAGTTGCCTGCCGGTCCCGAAGCCGAGCAGTTGTTATCACATCGCTATAAATTCAACCGTTCATGGGACCGGAGCGGCGGACGTTGCGATGAAGTGGTGTGTGCTAACAATTAAGATGATTGATGTGTGTGTGAAACAGAATTAGATGATTGTGTGTGTGAGATGAGGAGGAGAGAGGAGTAGAAACAGAAGTAGGTGGGTGTGTGTGTGAGAGAAACGAATCGATGTGTGTGTGTGGCCTTGTGTGTGTGGGAGAGCGAATGAGGAGAAACAGAAATTAGTGTGTGTGGGTTGGTGTGTTGTGTGTTGTGTGTGGTGTGTGTGTGGTGTGGTGTGTTGGACGGGTGTGTGGTGTGTAGGATGGTGTGTGTGTGTTGTGGTGTGGGTGGTGTGTGTGGTGGTGGTGAGAAGAGAAACAGAATAAGATGTGTGTGTGTGTGTGTCGAGAAGAGAACACAGATAGAAGGTGTGTGTCTTCGTTTTAATGTTGTCTTTAATCTCTCCTCCAACAACACTTAAACTTAAAGAGAACAGATAGAGATGTTGATGTTGTTGTTGTGGTGTGTGGTTGTTGATGTGTTGAGGGTGGTGTTGTGGTGTTGAGGGACGTGGTTGATGGTGTTTTGTTGGTGATGTTGTTGTTGCATGTGGGTTGCGTGTGGTGAGGTTGTGAATGGCTTGTTGTTGTTGGGGTGTTGTGTGTTGACGTGGTGCATGGTTGTTGTTGTTGTGTGTGGTGTTGTGGTTTGTTGATGTTGTTGGAGACTTGTGATGGTGTTTGTTGTTGATGTGTTGTTGTGTGTTGTTGAGTTGGTGACGTACGTTGTGGTGGTTTGGTTGGGTTGTTGTTTGTTGTGTGGGTTGTGTGTTGTGATGTGTTGTTGATGTTGTGGACGACGGTGATTATATATATATATATATATATATATATATATATATATATATATTCTTTTATAGAACACTGTAATATGAATATTTGCCATAATATCTGAATCAATGATATTTATGTTTTTGGAATGGGACGCAGAGATATACCAAAACTGTGTTTTAGAGAAGAACAAAAAGTCAATAAGCTGTTTTGAAACCATTAAAGCAAAGTGAGAAACCATTAAACATTCAAAAAAACATGCTAATTAAAACAAGTGCGCACACTTGTGGGGTGAAACTGAGCAACGAAATGAGCATTTAGAGGACGCAAATCTCCTGAGTGGGTACTCCAAGGACAGCAGAACATGGGAAAGATCCGAATAAAACAAGGGAAAGAAAAGGAAGACTCAAACAAACTGTCTTAATAAAACTATCAACGAGTGACAATCATTAATGGTATCATGTGCCCTTCAAAATAAAAGTCCATGCTTCATTTACCAACAAGTAAACAAAGGTTTATAGAACATGGTGTTTACAAAGTTCATGGGTGGGGGTCAGTAGCTCAGTCCGTAGGGAGTTGGGAACCAGAGGGTCGCCGGTTCAAGTCCCTGTCTGGATTGGTGGCTGGAGAGATGCCACTTCATCACCTAGGCACTGCCAGGTGCTCTTGAGCAAGGCACCATACCCCCCAAAACTGCATGAGTAGATCGTGTGTGTGTGTGTGTGTGTGTGTGTGTGTGTGTGTGTGTGTGTGTGTGTGTGTGTGTGTGTGTGTGTGTGTGTGTGTGTGTGTGTGTGTGTGTGTGTGTGTGTGTGTGTGTGTGTGTGTGTGTGTGTGTGTTTGGCCTAAGTATGTCTTTTTACGTAAGTGTGTCACTTAAATGTTCTTCAGACATAATAATAACACGTTTATTTAACACAGCACATTTCACAAGGTCACAAAATGCCTCACAAGAGAGACAAAAAGTTAAAAAAACAGCCCGAAAAAACAATAAAATGAACAAGCAAAAAGAAGGATAAAATATTAGTGGGAAAAAATAATAAAATTACATAATTATCAGACAAAAGCCGGTTTAAACTGGTGAGTCTTCAGCTGCTTTATAGGAACAGGGCAATTCAAAGTGCTTTACACAAAATCAGTTAAACAGATAAAACACAAGTAAAAACAGTTAAAAATCATAAGCAATAAAAACCAATAAAACACATGAATAGACAGTTAAAAAAAATTAAAAATAGACACATAAAACACAAGAATAAAAGTTACAGTGCAGCATAAGAAATTTA
>NC_045756.1:766369-767780 GCF_008692095.1 Etheostoma spectabile
TCCCAGATGACCTGAGAGGTCTGGGGGGGTCATGGTGTAGTAGTAGACCTGTCCCAGACCACCTGAGAGGTCTGGGGGGGTTCATAGTGTAGTAGCAGATCAGAATTGTATTTTGGTCCTAAACCGTTAAGTGATTTATAAACTAGCAAGAGTACTTTGAAACATTTCTTTTGAGACACAGTGAAGCCAGGTAAAGACTTCGGAACTGGATGATGTGATCCAGTCTCTTGGTCTCGTGAGCCAACTGGATGGGATTTTATCAGTCTCTTGTCTTAGGTGAGGGATGGTAGTGATGTACAAGTCTCTTGGTCTTCGTGAGAACTGGGATTATGTGACCAGTCCTTGGTTCTTATTGATTGACGGAGGGGGGATCAGTCGTCTTGTCTAGTGAGGACTTGAGGGATGTGATCCCCGTCTCTTGAGGTCGGAGTGAGGGATGCTTGCTTTTTAAGCCTTCTTTGTTTAGTGAGGAGCCTTTGAGAGGGATGTAAGTCTCGGTGTCTCGGAGGGACTGGGCGGGAGTGTGACGTCCAGTCTCTTGGGTTCTTGGTGAGACGTGGAGGAGTGAGTATCCAGTCTCTTGTTCATTGGTGGGGATGGAAGGGATGTGAATCCGTCTCTGGTCTTAGTGACGGACTGGAGTGGTTTGATACAATCTCTTGGTGTTATTGGGAGGGTCGGTGATTGTCGCTGCAGGACCATACCAGGTCACTTAGGGTTGTTAGAGGGCCGGAGTGCTGTGATCCAGTGCCTATGAGTCTTATAGTGAGGGGGGACCCGAGGCAGCGCGTTCGTGGACGGTGTCTGAGTGGATTTTTTGTCAGGGGGAGCCAGTAAAAGGACCCCAGTCCAGTAGGTAAAGGTTATGAAGATGAAAGCATGGACCAGTTTTTCCAAGTCCTGTTTACACATAAGCGTCAACAGAGACCAAACGTCGTATCTCCGCAGTGTCCCCAATCCCTCAGAAAGACCTCCAGACCTGCTGGTCTCTGCAGGTCTGGAGCTCAGTTGAGGGAAGACATTAAACATTTAATTTAATTTATTTATTTGATTAGGACAATGCACATTAATGAACATTTCTGTAAATGCGTCTTTTATGGTGGGAAGAAACCAGGAAACCCACGCAAACACGGGAGAACACACGAACCCCACAGAAAGGCCCGAACGCCCGGATTCGAACCAAGACTTCTTGCTGTGAGAACACGTGCAACCATTAGCCACCGTGTTGCATTCTCATCGTGGTTTAATTAGTCGAACATCTGGAGTTAACGAGTTAACCGTAGCGGTGCTAGCATCGGCCTGCCCTTCTCCTCTGGTCCCGGACGTGCTCGATGATTTCCTGTGTTTTGATTGGATGGATTTTTTTGTGTGGATGTCCCGTTGCGGGCCAGCATGTTGACTCCCCCCACCA
>NC_045756.1:767805-768632 GCF_008692095.1 Etheostoma spectabile
CAGGCGGTGAGGCGAAAGAGGTATTTTCAACTGTATCCTCCTAGGATGACTGTCTTTTATGGTGGGAAGAAAGGAGGAAACCCCCGCAAACACGGGGGAACACACGAACTCCACACAGAAAGGCCCGGAACCCCGGATTCGAACCAAGCCCTTCTTGCTGTGAGACCCAAGTGCAACCACTTACACTAGTTGTGCATTCTCATCGTGGCTTTAATTAGTGTTAACATCTGGAGTTAACGATGTAACAGTAGCGGTGCTAGACACGGTCCTTTCCTGCGGTCATGCTGTCTTATGCGTGCTGAATTTCCTTTGTTTTTTTGATGGATTTTTGTTGTTGGACGTCCCGTTGTGCCACATGTTGACTCCCCCCACCCCCAACAATTATTTACTAGGCATTACAACCTCTGTATTATTTAATGATATGGCCTGCTTCCGATAAAATTTTTCATCTCTTTTTTGACCCCCCCCCCCCCCCAAAATAGATTTACCTGTCAGGACACACAGCGGGAGGGGAATTGATCAGCCGGTCGTCTCGGCAACGGGTGAAGCGCTGTGTTGGAATTGAGGGCGAGGAAGAGATAGCGAGGGATGCTGCGTTCAGGGACCAGATGAAATCAGTGTGACAGGTGTTTACTGGAGCTTGACTTGTCTCCTTTTGCACATGTGCACATATGCATATTCCACACAAAAAAAAACTAGGACTTCTTCACATTTAACGAGCTGAACTCGAACTTAAATCCAACTCAATCCGATTTTAATTGATTATCAAAACAGTTGGCGATTAATTTAATAAGTGACACCTCGACTGTGGAGCAAAATCGTTGAGA
>NC_045756.1:768642-779025 GCF_008692095.1 Etheostoma spectabile
TTTTTGAATATTTTTCCAACTAAATGGCCAAAAATAAAATGAAATTGTAACGTTGAGTGATTCACGCTGAGCCTGTTTGCATCCACTTAACGACTGGAGGCGTTTTTAATCCAGAATGTAGATAATTTTGATTTAATGAAGCCTTATGCGTCATACCGTAGCTTGATTTGATTAGTATTTACGAATTTACAGCAATCATGCGGCTGTGCAGGGTTGGGTGAGGTGAAATTGGATTAGATTAACTGTGACTGCTGCTGGAATGATGAATTTAGGCCTTTTTTCATGACTATATGGGGGAGTTTTATCGAATTTAGAAATTAAGCTGTTTCCTTGTGTTTTGTTTAATCTAGTTGTGCTTTTGTGGCTGCAGTTTGTAGAGTTTAGAGACCATTTAATCATCCATTACTCCCCTTTATAATGGACGTCTTCATCATTTTGCATCGTTACTACCAGCTGCAGCGTCGAAACGAAGGATTGCCTTTAATTGGTTTATGACTTTTCCCATGAGCCTCAGCTGGACTTTGTGTTTTCTGATAAAACGCAACATGCTAACACGCTAAGTTTCAAGTATGGAGTGAAGCATACCGGCGGTTTTCCTTCACCTTTTATCAACCGTGACCTTAAATCTTGTAACAGGCTCATATTTCTGATAGCGTAGACGAGGTTGTGTCCTGGAGTTTCATCTTTCCTTCGGTCCGTAACTATTTGTGTGCACTCTTTTATTACACAATGTTCTCGCACTAATTGTTGTTACTGTTGCATAATTGGACTTTGAGATGTGATAAAGTAGTAGCTTTGATAGCCGTGACCTAAAATAAATCAGCACACTCAGTCATCGGCGTATCTTTGAGAGCCATTAGGAGTTTGTTGTAGTTTTACCACATGTACGGTGTGTTTACGGGCCAATAAAACAATCGGTCTAATCATAAGTGTAATAGGCATCCTCACGCTTCTCATTCCACTGAAGCAGCTGCTGTTCTTTAACCCTTGTGTTGTCAAATTGACTCTTTTCAACGTGTTTTATATCTGAAATATGGATTTGTTTTCAACCAAATTGCCTCCAAAATAACATGGATTATTCCATACCTTGTTCAGGTGACATTAATGATTACTTTGATTGAATTAGTTGGGTGTTTTATTTAATCTTATAGCATTTGAATTATTTTTTTATAATGGTTTCCAAACAGTATCCGGACTAAACTCTGACATCTACCCATCTGAGATCCACTCAACGTCCTCTGATCTTAACTATTAGTCAAAATAATTCATGATTTCTGCCTTTTTAACTGAAAACGTGTGTATAATTTGATATAAATGAGGTTTGTTGACCATAAATTCCAAGAATAAGTGTGAAATCTATCATTGAAACAGCTCAGGTTTTTTAAAAAAAAGCACCAAAAGCTGGAAAAAGTGACAAATAAATCAGAAAAAGCGACACAAACATTGGAAAAGCACAACAAAAAAATGTCATTTTCAATTTTGACCTGGAAGGACAAGTTTATGGTTAACGGGAGGACACACCATAATGACACCAGTTCCTACTGGACCTAATCTTCGTATTCACGCCACTCTCAACATCAAGGCAAACCTCATGTGCAGACCGTCCATTGGCCCATTGGACAGT
This sequence comes from Etheostoma spectabile, assembly GCF_008692095.1. NCBI lineage: Eukaryota > Metazoa > Chordata > Actinopteri > Perciformes > Percidae > Etheostoma > Etheostoma spectabile. Next base: position 770,267 of record NC_045756.1, read on the forward strand.
TCACCATGATGTCCTGGTGTTTTATAAGTCTACTTTAAAAGTGGAAGTCCTGTACTTTCAGCACCATGGGGCTTTGTTTGTGTCCATAGAGCATGAATCAATAGCAGTGGACATTCTTGCCTTTCTGTAGTCCCTGTGGGGGGGTTTCAGGCCGGACCATGTGACCAGAACTAAAGACCAGTGGGGACATTTTAGAGAGGCTTTCCCCTGTTCTGAGGGTTCACTTGCATGAGGCCCCTCCAGCTCAAGGCTTTACCCTCGGCTCGGCTCTGCTTCTGTGAGACAGGAAGTTGTGAATCCTGGAGAGGAAGTGGGAAAGGCCGAAGGGAATCAAACCAACGCGTGACTGTGTGGTGATGCGCTCATAGCGGAGATGAGGAATGAAACAAAAGGTCTCAGAAATGGGTTGTATTTTTAGTCTTATCAGGTCTGATGTGGTCCTGCAGGGCTGGAGTCCACCACAGGAGTTAACCCTCATGTTGTCCTCATGTTGTCCTCATGTTGTCCTCATGCTGTCCTCATGTTGCCCTCATTGTGCCTCCTTCATGTGTGTGTCATGTTGCCCTCATGGTTGGCCCTATTTTCTCGTGTTGTCCTCATGTGTCCTCATGTTGCCCTCATTTTGTCTTCATGTTGCCCTCAATGTGTCCCTCAGTTGTCCTCATGGTCTGCCCCATGTTGTCTTCAGTTGCCCTCATTTTGTCTTCATATTTGGCTTCCTGTCTCATGTTCTCCTCATGTTGTCCTCATTTGTCCTCATGTTGTCCTCATGTTCTTCATGTTGTCTTCATGTGTCTCATGTTGTCCTCATGTTGTCCTCATGTTGTCTTCATGTTGTCTCATGTTGTCTTCATGTTGTCCTCATGTTGTCGTGCCCATGTTGTCCTCATTTTGTCCTCATGTTGTCCCCATGTTGTCCTATAATCAATGTTCTTTTTAATCCCCCAAAATAACATGATTGATTCCAACGCTCTTTGCCAAGTACAAATCTCTACTTTCATTAATTTTGGGTCTTATTATATTTTATGCATTGTAAAACAATGGAAGTGTTGTGAATAGTGTTGAGTAAAAGTTGACATATTCCAGTCTGTGATTATCATCAACATCCATTCCTTTATTTTAGTCTCAATAATTCCTAATTTCTGCTTTTCTAACTCAAACATTAGGATAATTTCCTATAAATGAGGTTTATTGACCATAAAATCCAAAATTAACTGTAACTAAAGTTAATAAGTCGTGTTAAACGTCAAAAAAAGGGACAAACATTGAAAAAAGGGACAAAAACGTAAAGAAAAAGTGTTGATTTTCAATTTTGACGGGAAGACACCACGAGGGTTATGTGGCTCGGGGAAAGGGAAGTTTGGGGTCCCCTGCTGGAGCTGCTGCCCCCGAGACCGGATCCCGGATAAGGGGGTGAAGATGGATGGATGGAGATGGTGGGAAGTGATGATTGAGGAGTCATAGGGGTGTGATGGCTCCGAGGTTTTAATGCTCTAATGGACTGGTTGGATTATGGTTTTTATTATGGTTATGAACCATTTGTACACACCGTATAGCTACAAGATGAAATGCAGTGTAATTGGTGTGATGTCCACATGTTTTTGGCATTTTGTTATAAAAAAGAAAGAGTGCACATAGCTGCTGTTAATGGAGCGTGACCCCAGACCTCCACCCGTAGGATTGGACTAATCCCTGCATGTTTGTGTCTGGCTCCACCCTTGGAAATGAGGCTGGTTCCCATGCATCCAGTTTTTTTAATAATAATGGACCTTGTGTACAACAGAACCACAATGCATCTGTTCCCTGGACTTGTACTGAGAAACATGGAGTGTGATAATAAACCCAGCCTCAGTGAATACTCTGTAGGACAGATGGAAGGAGGGCCGGATTAGAAACAATGAGCTGACATATTTTTATTTATTTATTGCACTTTTCATGGATGTCATCATGTCCCGAGGCTTTATGCAGTGTCAGGATCAGCTGACGAGTCCAGATAGAAAGCCCAGCAAGGCGTTGGTTTTTAATCCTGCTCTCCTGCGAGATCAAGGCGGGGATTACTCGTGCGACTGTTGTTGTGTTCAGCGCTCGAGACTCGGCTGCTGTTTGCGTGTCAGTGCTGCTGTCTTCTCCGTCATAAGAGCAGACGTTAAACCTCTAAGCTCCCTTATGACTCCAGTGCTGTCGCTTCAATCTGGATGTTGGTCCTTTACATAAGGAGGATATTTCATTGTTCTATTTCTGGTGTTTCCGACCTAAATCCTCTTGTTGTTCTTTTCTCCGTTATGTCTCATCTTGGACAATGTCTCGCACCCACTCCAGGGCTTGCTGCTCAATCACAGGAGCACTTTCAGTGATGGACTCATTCTCCCAGAATGCACCACGGAGCGCCACAGGAAGTCATTCTTGCCTGTGGCCATCAAACTTTATAACTCCTCCCTCTGAGTATCTGACACACACACACACACACACACACGCACACACACACAGACACACACACACTCAGACACGCAGACACACACACACACACACACACACACACAGGTTGAAATAGGACAATATTATCTGTTTTTGTGCAATAACACTGTAATGTTTGCAATTTAACTGCTACTACTATTATTATTATTATTATTATTATTACTTTTCACCATTGCAACACCTTAATTATGTTAATTATGTAAATACTGTATCATAATATTCCTTTCACTATGTAAATATCCACACTCCTTATATTTCTTTATTTATATTTCTACTATTTGTGCAACTGTAACACAGAGTTTCCCTTCGGGGATCAATAAAGTATTTCTGATTCTGATTTCTGATTCTAAAAAAACAGCAAAATATACTCGATTACAAGTAAAGAACCCAAAGAAAAAGCCGAGTACAATATGTTTTTGGTTCTTCCCGGTACTTTTTCACAGCTGGAAAGTAGATTTAGAGGCTGCCTCGCCAGGTCCAGGTTCCTGGGATAGTCGCTGTGGTGGAGAAGAGATATTTATAGTTGGTTAAGCAGACTCCTGGCAGGTGGGTTTCTGCCAGGTGAGCTGCCCCTGAAGGCTTCTGGGAAGGCAGCAAGTAAATTTACTCAAAATGAAGCTTAACCCTCATGTTGCCTGTTTGTCCTCGTGTTGTCCTCGTGTTGTCCTCATGTGTCTCAGTTGTCTCATGCTTGTCTCATGTTTGCCCTCATGTTGTCTTCATGTTGCCTTCATGTTTGTCCCCATGTTTCTCCTCATGTTGTCCTCGATGTTGCCTCATGTTGTCCTCATTTGTCTATGTTCCCTCATGTTGCCCTCATGTTGAACTCATGTTGTCCTCTCATTTTTGTCCTCATGTTGCCCCCATGTTTCCGCTCATGTTGCCCTCATTGTGCCCTAATGTGTGTCCCTCATGATTGCCCCATGTTTGCCCCTCTGTTGCCCCTCATGTTGCCCTCATGTTGCCCTCAATGTGGTGCCCTCATGTTGCCCTCATGTTGCCCTCATGTTGTCCCCATTTTTGTCCCCATGTTGCCCCTAATGTTCCTCATGTTGCCCTCATTTTGCCCTCATGTTCCCTCATGTTCCCTCATATTGTCCCTCATGTTGTCTTCCTGTTGTCCCATGTTGTCCTCTGTTTCCCATGTGTCCCCTGTGTCCGTTGTTCTTCATGTTGTATTCAATGTTGTCATCATGTTGTCTTCTGTTGTCTTCATGTTGTGCCTTCATGTTGGTCCTCATGTTGTCCCATTGTCCCCATGTTTCCTCCATGTTGTCCTCATGTTGTCCCCATGTTGTCCCCATGTTGTCCCCATGTTGTCCCATGTTGTCCCCTGTTGTCTCATGTTGTCCCCATGTTTCCTCATGTTGTCCTCATGTGTCTTCATGTTGTCCCCATGTTGTCCTCATGTTTTCCTAGATCAATGTGTTTTTAATTCCCCAAAATAACATGATTGTTCCAACGCTCTTTGCCAAGTACAAATCTCTACTTTCATTAATTTTGGTCTTATTATATTTTATAGCATTGTAAAACAAGGAGTGTTTGTTGAAATATTTAGTAAAATTGACATATTCCAGTCTGTGATTTCATCAACATCCATTCCTTTAATTTTTAGTCTCAATAATTCCTAATTTCTGCTTTTCTAACTCAACATTAGGTATAATTTCCTATAAATGAGGTTTATTGACCTAAATTCCAAAAAACTACCTGTAACATATTTGCATAGTTTAAAAAACATCCAAAAATTGGAAAAGCAACAACAAAAAAACTTTCTATATCGAAAAAGTGACGAATGTTGAAAACATCTACAAAAAAGCATAAAAAAATCAACAAAAACGTTATTTTTAAAGGCTGAAAAAGTGACCAAAAACGCTGGAAAAAGCGACAAAAAATTGATAAAAAAATTTACTCAAACATAATTTAAAAAACCTCAGAAAAGTGACCAAAAAAAATAGGAAAAAAACTGACAAAAAATGTTGAGAAAAGGGTAAAAAAAGAACAACAATCTGTTGAAATTTCCACCCAGAAAGACACCAAGTTGCAGGTCAACGGGAGGACAACACGAGGGTCAAAGGTCACATAGAGGTTAAAGAAAAGCTTGTAAAGTCATGTTTTCCTTCTGGATGACACTGGACAGGAATCCGAAATTAGGAAACGTAAAGGAGGAATTTGTGGTTAAACCGGACGGGGAAACGTGAGATAACTAAACCAATACCTACTGTACAGAACCAGGTTTATGGTCTTTATCAGTGAGTCTCTATGACCTTAACCATGCACACGTGCTCCGTGGTCTCTCGGTCCACTGAGCTAAGCTGATTAGACTAATGAGCTTTCAGCTGGACCTTCAACCCCGAACGTCTCTGGGTCACGGCATACTATTTATACATGAGGAATCAATACAAACGTCTCTGGGTCACGGCATACTATTTATACATGAGGAATCAATACAAACATCTCTGGGTCACGGCCTACTATTTATACATGAGGAATCAATACAAACATCTCTGGGTCACGGCCTACTATTTATACATGAGGAATCAATACAAACGTCTCTGGGTCACGGCCTACTATTTATACATGAGGAATCAATACAAACGTCTCTGGGTCACGGCCTACTATTTATACATGAGGAATCAATACAAACGTCTCTGGGTCACGGCACGTATTATACCTGATGAAATCAATACCAACGTCTCTGGTCACGCCCTACTATATTATAATATATATATCTGGTCACGTGTATAGATATGCAATATACTACTATATTATATATCTATATAATGAACATACAAACATACTCTACACTCAAAGTCATGGACCAAATCAACCTGAATAAGAGGATTTTTATGGAAAACGTGTTTATTTCTGTTTACATTTTCAGCCAATGTTGTTTAAAGATGCTATATAGTTAGCCACAGATTGGGTGGTGTGTGTGTGTGTGTGTGTGTGTGTGTGTGGTGTGTGTGGGGTGTGGGTGTGGGTGCGTGGGTGTGGGTGTGGGTGTTGGTGTGGGTGTGGGTTTGTTGGTGTGTTTATTTACATACTTTTCATTCACAAAGAAAATTAGTGTCCTTAAAGGTTGGATTTTCCTCATTTTTTAAATTAAGGCATTAAGATTAATTTTCCAAAAGATGATTTATTTTTATTATTACTATTTAAAGAAACTTTAAAGTTTTTAAATTGAGTTGTTGGAAGTTAACAAAAGTTTCAAATAGGACCATGACAAAGGAAAAACCATGATATTTATATTCAACAGACACTAAAGCTTAAATCACGGCATACTTTCAATGTAAAAGTGCAAAAGTTAAGCTTGTCGTTTCATTTCCAAGTTTCCAAGTTCAAGTTTCTAACAATTTGAAAATGCAAAGTGAATTTCCTTATCGCTATGGCAGCTTTGTTTGTGTGTCATCCGTTAAATTCGATTTGGAGTATTCAAATTTAAAGTGGATAATCTAATATAACCTGGAAAAAAAAATATATATACATATATATATTCGCTAGTTTTAATTAGGTCAAACATCATGTGCACGCAAATTAAAAGTCTGATTTCATGTTAATATTGGCTTCCATGTGGCCGGGTTGGTCCAGTGGGTGGAGCGGGCGCACACGTGCATGATGAGGTGTGTGCCTCGACGCAGGGGTCCAGGGTTCGAATCCGACCTGTGAGGGTTTCCCGCATGTCCTCCCCTTCTCTCACCTAGCTGTCCTATCAAATAAAGGCAGGAAAAACCCCAAAAATCTTAAAAAAAAAAAAAATATGGACATCCTTGTGGCCGGGTTGGGTCAGTGGGTGGAGCGGGCGCACACATGCATGGAGGTTTGTTTCTCGACGTGGGGGTCCAGGGTTTGAATCCGACCTGTGAGTGTTTGCCACATGTCTTCCCCTTTTCTCTCCAAGCTGTCCTTTCAAATAAAGGCAGGAAAACCCCAAAAAAATCTTAAAAAAAAAACAACAACATATAACTGTTTTCTGTGGGAATCAATCAGGACGAAGTCCCACAAGGTAAATTAAATTAGTCTTTCTATTTCACAGAAAAATTAAAGGTGTAATTTTTTAGAAATGAATGCACTCCTAAGGGGAAGTTTGGTGTTATTGTTATTGTTGTTGCCGGGCAGAATAGTAATTTGATGAAGCGAGATGCATCTCATGACTGAAGGAAGAGCTGCTGCTGCCCTTTAAAATCCAAAAGTTGTCTTTGTGTCATGTTGCTACTGTAGTTTCACAGGAGAACATGTGAAGACTATGAGGTCTTCCTGTGCCTAAAGCAGGTGTGCGTTTGTGTTGTTTTGTGCGTTGACAGGTGGACAGACGGCGGCAGGATGCTGTGGCTGCTGCTCTGTCTGCTTCCTCCGTTGGGCTGCAGCAGGACCGCCGCTCACAGAGAGCAACAGAGTGAGTCAAACACCCAAAAAGGTGGATTATTGTCCTTTTTATTGTAGTCAAGCAGACGTCGTGGTCCTTTTTCCTGTGTGTGTGTGTGTGTGTGTGTGTGTGTGTGTGTGTGTGTGTGTGTGTGTGTGTGTGTGTGTGTGTGTGTGTGTGTGTGTGTGTGTGTTGTGTATTTAGTTTCTGCTCAGCTGGACGTGTCAGCAGGGAGACATCAGAGCGTCCCTCGTGACCTTTTTGGGATTTCTCTTCCTTTACAACCAGTGTAGAGCTGCACGGCGTTACATTAGCATTTTAGCTGTTAGCACACACTGTCCGTCCGTCCGTCTGTCCATCACACGTCACGTTCCACTGGATTTGTCTGGTGTTCCACATGAAAAGTTTGATTACCTCAGCCTGATTTCATATCCTCGTCTGTCTGTCTGTGTGTCTGTCTACAGCTCCTTTCATAAATGTTCATCCTCCAATCTGCTATAACTACTCTTTGTGGTCATTTTGTGTCTCTTTGTGGTCGTGGACTTCAAACCGCAGACCAATATGATGTGGCTCAATTCACAGTGGCCCGAACGCCGCTCGTAACATTTTTTTTTTATGTCATGACCAATGACAAAAAAAGACACAAAAGAAAAAGAACAAAACGACCAGGGTAGGAAAAGACAAAAAAAACACAGAGGGATGCAAAATAACCAGAAAGAGATGAAACGGACTCCAGAAAGGACGCAAAACCAACAAAACAAAGAGACACAAAAACAACCACTTGAGGGACGCCAAAACAAAAACGACACAAGGACACCAAAACGACCACCAAAAAAAAGACACAAAAGACCATAAAGAGACAGAAAACAACCATGAGGGACGCTAAATGGACATAAAAGGACGACAAATGACCCCAAAAGAGACACCAAAACAACTACAGGGAGACACCAAAGACCACAAAAGGACGCCAAAATGACCACAAAGGACACAAAAAAAACACCCCAGAGGGACGCAAAATAACACTTAAGACCACAAACACCACTAAGACACACACAAACTAACAAAGAGGGATGCACAACACCAATAAGACACCCAAAACAAGCACAGAGGGACGCAAATGACCACTAAGACACACAAAACAACAAACAGAGGGACGCAAAATGACCACTAAGACACACCAAAAACAACCACAGAGGGGACGCCAAAAAGACCACTAAGATACCAAAAACCAACACAGGAGCGACGCCCAACTGCCCAGAAAGTAGACGCAAACACGGACCACACAAGAGTCACAAAACAACCACTGAGAGGGACGCAAAAAACAAACACGGTGAGGGACGCCAAAGACCACAAGGGTACCAATAGACCAAAAGACACACAAAACGCCCCACAGAGGGAACGCAAAACACCACATAGAGACACAAAAAAACCATACACAGAGGACGCAAAATGACCACTAAAAGGACCACATGACCACAAAGACGACCAAAACAAACAACCACCCAGAGGGACGCAAAAACAACCACAAAGGAACAAAAATGACCCACAAAGACACAAAATGACCACAAAAAAGATACCCACAAACGAGGAGCACAAACGACCCAAAGAGACACAGTAAACAACCACAACAGAAGCACATAAAACACACAACAAAGAGACACAACAAACCACAAAGAGACACAGAAACGACCACAAAGAGACACGACAAAATGACCACAAAAGAGACACAAAACGACCACAAAGACACAAAATGACCACAAAGAGACACATAACGACCACGTAAAAAGAGACACAAAATGACCACAAGAGACACAAAATGACACAAAAGGGACACAAAAGACCACAAAGGACACCAATGGACCGCACAAAGAGACCAAAACGACCACAAAGAGACACCAAAAGACCACAAAGGAGACACATA
>NC_045756.1:779050-779264 GCF_008692095.1 Etheostoma spectabile
TTGTGGTTGTTATGTGTCTCTTTGTGGTTGTTATGTGTCTCTTTGTGGTCGTTTTGCATCCCTCTGTGTTCTTTTTGTGGTCATTTTGTGTCTTTGTGGTCATTTTTTTCCTTTGTGGTTGTTTTGCGTCCCTCTGTGGTTGTTTTTTCTCTTTGTGGTCATTTGGCGTCCTTTTATGGTCATTTTGCGTCCCTCTGTGGTTGTTTTGTGTCTC
>NC_045756.1:779578-780197 GCF_008692095.1 Etheostoma spectabile
GGTTGTTTTGTGTGTCTTAGTGGTCATTTTGCGTCCCTCTGTGGTTTTTTTGTGTCTCTTTGTGGTCATTTTGCGTCCTTTTGTGGTCATTTGGTGTCTCACTGTAGTTGTTTTGTGTCTCTTTGTGGTCATTTGTCGTCCTTTTATGGTCATTTTGCGTCCCTCAGTGGTTGTTTTCTGTCTCTTTATGGTCGTTTTGTGTCTTTTTGTGGTCGTTTTGTGTCTTTGTGGTCGTTTTGCGTCCCTCAGTGGTTGTTTTGTGTCTCTTTGTGGTTTTGCGTCTCTTTCTGGTCGTTTTGCATCTCTTTCTGGTTATTTTGCATCCCTCTGTGTTTTTTTGTCTTTTTCTGGTCGTTTTGTGTCTTTTTCTGGTCATTTTGTGTCATTGTCATGACATAAAAAAAAAAAATGTTACAGACGGCGTTCGGCGTCACTGTGAATTGAGCCAATCAGATTGGCTGCAGGTTTGAATCCGCCCAGCTTCCCTGGCTCCCAGCATGCATCCTTTTCTTCTGTAGTTCCCAGAAGTGCAGGTTGTTGATGATAAAGTCCCTGCAGCGCGCGACTCGCTTGAGCTCCTTACGGCAGACACACAACAGCTCTTTGTTTCCCTGTGCCG
>NC_045756.1:782836-787357 GCF_008692095.1 Etheostoma spectabile
CACCACACACACACACACACACAACACAGACGCACACACTCCTGGATGTATGTATAGCCTAAAAGCCAACGCAGACACTTGTAGGAACAACACACACACAGTTAAGACAACACACAGTTAAGACAACACCATAAAGACAGGCAGAGACACAAAAAGCTCAAACATACTTATCATGACATAACCCCCCCCCACACACACACACACAGACACACACAGACACACAACATCCTGGATGTAGAGTATGTATAGCCTACGCCAACGCAGACACTTGTAGGCCCACACACCACCAACACACCACACACACACAACAAGTTAAGACAACACACATAAAGACATGACAGACACACAAAAGCTCAAACACACTTATCAGACAAAACCCCCCCCCCCACACACACAACACACACACGACAACACACACAGACAGACACACAACATCCTGGATGTAGATGTATGTATAGCCTACGCCAACGCAGACACTTGTAGGAACACACACACACAGTTAAGACAACACACATAAAGACATGGCAGAGACACAAAAGCTCAAACATACTTATCATGACATAACCCCCCCCCTCCACACAACACACACACACACACACACACACACACACACACACAATAGGCTACGTGTAATCACGATTAATGTGAATAAAAACGTTTTAAATTCCTCGAGGATTGAGCAAGAACGCTGCAACCGGCAACCGCGAAACATCTGCAATGTAACCCTGCAGGACGTGTGTTTACCGTCAGTGTCCGTCCAATGAAAAGTGTTTGTTTTTGGTTCCCAGGCAACGTGTTTGAGCTCAGATTTAATCAACACAGACCTTTAAAAAAAATAAATTGCCGTTAATTTGGACGTTCCTGTAGAAATTGATTTACCGTGCAGGATTTTAAGCATTTAGTGTCAGTGACAACAACAAAAACGGACAATTCAACCCTAAAAAATAGCTTTCCTATAAGTCAATGTTTCCCAAACTTAGGGTCGGGACCCAAAATGGGTCGCAGACCCGTTTTATTGGGTCGCCAATTGGCAGAGAACAGACTAAATGCTCAGAATGACCTCAGCATGAGCTCAGAATGACCTCAGAATGACCTCAGCATGACCTCAGCATGAGCTCAGAATGGGGCGCTTTCAAAAACCGAACCTAGACTAGATCAGCTGGTTGATATCTTCAATAAGTCACATACATCTCATTAAATTCAAATCAGCTTTAATTAAATAAATGTTGGTGTCGGTACTGAGGGACGATGCAAGGGGACAGAGACACAGGAAGGACAATAGAGACCTTTTCTGTTTTTGGTTACTTTTATAACGGAATAAATCTACTTCATATACATTTAAATTCATGTTTTTTTTCCGTCTTTTGTCCACAGTTTAAAAATCTAGATGTCACCATGATTCATGGTGTGTTTTTGTAAATTTGGGTCCCGGGGGGAGACACCGAATTTCTCTTTTGGGTCTTGAGCTGAAGAAGTTTGGGAACCACTGCTATAAGTAAACACCGTCAAAGAATAGCTGCAAAGTCTGCTATAAGGTCCATTTGGTATTTGTTGTGGAGCTTGTATCGATTGTATCGCACCATCTTGATCTTGCACGTGGAGTTTGCTCAATGCAGGTGTTTGAATGTGTGATTTCCCGAGGATTAAAGGGCACTTCCGCATTTTTCGACCTGTGACCAAGCTCGTGGAAATTGACCATTAAAAGTGCTGTTTTTTGCAGACAGGCCCAGATTATTATTCCAAGTGTCTGACGACATTATGGAAAGTTGTTGAAGCAGAAAGAAGCAAACACAACGTTGATTAAGTTTAGAATATGTTTCTTTGCTGTAGTAATATGTTTTCTGTTCATTTGAATTAAGAACTCAGATCAAAAGTAGATAAATCCAGTTTAACTCGTCGTGCTCCCCCATCGGCGAGAAGCTTTTAACCCTGGTGTTGTCCTCGGGTCTAATTGACCCGTTTTATGCTGTTTTATATCAGAAATATGGATTTCTTTCAACCAAATTGCCCCAAAATAACATGGATGATTCCATGCGTTCTTCAGGTAACATTAATGATTACTTTCATTGAATCTTTGGGGTGTTTTATTTAATCTCACAGCTTTTGAATTCTTTTTTTTTTCAATGGTTTCAAACAGTATGGGGACTAAACTTTGACATCTACCCATCTGAGATCCACTCAACATCCTCTGATCTTAACTATTAGCTAAAATAATTCATAATTTCTGCCTTATTAACAAAAAACGTGTGTATAATTTGATATAAATGAGGTTTGTTGACCATGAATTCCAAGAATAAGTGTAAAACCTGTTATTACACCAGTTCAAGTTATTTTTTTTTTTAAAAGGGCCAAAAGCTGGAAAAATGACAAATAAATCAGAAAAGCAGCAAAAACATGAGCCGGTGAACGCAGCTTCACGCGGACTAAGCAGGATGCCAAATGGCACACGCAGTGAAGAAGCTGCTCCCAGTAATCAGGACAAATTGGATTTTGCATGTGACCCGACGAGGCTCGCAGCTCCATCGATGTCCTCTCGTTGGGCTGCAACCACGCATGGAAATCAGGGATGATGTGATTAAATAAAAGCCCAAATCAACTGGGAATAAATAGCAATAAGGAACAGTTAATGGCCTCAGTGTTGTTTCTGGGAATTTGTGAGATTACATTTAACAGATAATAGAGAATTTAGTAATTGTCACAGTATTCAGACCATAATGGAGACTACTGAGATTAAATTTACAGAAGGTATAGCCCTCGATCCTCTGGTCCCAGATCCGCTGTGTGGTCATTTAGTTTATTTACACAAAGATATATAAAGTACATCCAATAGATGTTTAAAGGTCTTTCAGAGTCCTCCCTTGCACCTTGTGTTGTCTTCCCGTTAACAATGAACTTGAATTTGTCACTTTTTCCAGCTTTTGGCGCTTTTTTTTAAAAACCTGAGCTGGTTTAATAACAGGTTTTACACTTATTCTTGGAATTCATGGTCAACAAACCTCAATTTATATTAAATTATACATAGGTTTTTAGTTAAAAAGGCAGAAATTATGAATTATTTTGACTAATAGTTAAGATCAGAGGATGTTGAGTGGATCTCAGATGGGTAGATGTCAGAGTTTAGTCCGGGTACTGTTTGGAAACCATTATAAAAAAATAATTAAAATGCTATAAGATTAAATAAAACACTGGAAAAATTCACTGAAAGTAGTTGTTAATTTTACCTGAACAACGTTGAAATAATCCATTTTATTATTGGGCAATTCAATTGAAAGAAATCTAATGTTTCTGATATAAAACACTTATAAACCATATAAAAATGGGTCAAATTGACCCAAAGACAACACAATTGTTACTACAAATTTAATAAAGAAATACATACAACAAGCAAGGGAACATTAAGTCAGAGTCACTATATATTTCTATCAAAAACTAAAGCAAGTTAAAAAGACAAAATCAGAGACGCAAACCTAGAGTTAGACAATAAATAGACATGAGAAATGTCTTTAGCTGTAAATGTTGGCATTGAAGTTCATGTTTTTTTTAGTGTTTCATTCAATAGATTCAACCTCTATATGTGATTTTAAGAAGATGTCTTGATATACCACAAATAGACTAATGGAAATAATGTTTTGCCTGCTGAATATCTAAAGAAAAAATAAAAGATTTGTTGAATTATCTGGGAGAACTCGGCTGCAATTAAAAAAATTAAACATGAAAAACATTTCCTTTTCTATAGAAACCCTTAGAGCCAAAATGGCGGCCGTGTCATTGTGTCGCTCCAATCTCATGTGCAAAGCTGGAGTTTTAAAACAACAATCCTTTAAGACTGTTTATGTAAAGGTTGAATAGAAATGGAAAATGGAAATTGAAAACAGTTTTTTAAAGAGGCAAAATAAAGTGATTTTTTTTTTTTTTTTTGTCAATTAAAGCAATTAAAATATAACACTTATGTGCAATACACCTTGGCATCTTCTTTATGTATATATGTATAATGATTGTGCATTTTAATATTTTACAAGGGGCTGTTTTTAGGGGCAAATGGCTATATGCAATTATATTTCGGGTGAGTTTTAGGAATGCAATTTTACTTACTTTTATTTGTACTTTTAAACGTGTTTGTGCAATGTTATTCATTTATAATGTAAATGCTTTGTGTGTCTTTTTAAATTTGACTTTCTGAGTAATGACCGCACAAGAGTTCCTATGTGTGAAAACACAAATGGCAAATAAAGTTCTTGATTCTTGGCTGAGACCTGCTATCCAAACTGAAAGCATACATATATAAATATACATATATATATGTTAATATAATGTATAAACTGTCCTTTGATGTTCACAGTAAAGGGCCCAAACTCGAGTGTCCCGACTACGTGAGCGCCGGCCCACACAGCTGCCACTTCGACAGCAGCCACACGTCCATTTGGAAGATCTACTGCCTGAACGTGACCGCCGTCACCGCCCACGGGAACTACACTTCCCAGGAGCACTGCCTGGATGTGGCAGAGATAGGTGAGGACGGAG